>NC_042980.1:28634454-28801954 GCF_901001165.1 Salmo trutta | reverse complement strand
TGACTAATCCTCTTTTTCTCCTCAGTCTCTGCAATTTCAGAGCAGAGTTGACCAAATCATCACTTATTACTTTTATGGCTTTTATCTACCCCAGTTCTTACAGAATTCACTGTGCGGGTTGTAATGAATGGTAAAATGCGTCCGTTTTGAGTTGGAACAGTACCGCGCTCTACAGGAGACTAGAGGAACTGGACTTGGGACGTCAGAGAGTCGGGGCTGTCATGTGAGAAACTGGAGCAGTTCGACCAGGAAATCTCAGATTGTTGATAGGGCGACAGTTTAGCTGGTGACCGTCGGGGAGCGGAGAAGTTGTTTTTAGTAAAAAAAAAAAGCTTTTAGTTTTTATTTATGCGCCATGGCATCTCTATTCAAGAAGAAGACAGTCGATGGTAAGTTTGTTTTCCACTGATTGTAGGCTTGTAACAAATGAACAAAGTTGTTTGATTTGGTGAGCGCCAGTCAGCCACTAACGAGCATAGGCTACTGAACAAGCCTGTTTTACCAGTTTAACTGAGACCAGTTTGAAAAGTCAAGATTCATGTTTATGTTACGAAATCAAAATTGGTCAACGTGGAATCCTCTAAAGTTAGATTGTGTGTTAATGAGGATTAGCTGAAATACCCAGGCTATTTATAAACTGGTTTTTAAACTGGCTGCCTGAAACTAAACATACAATTCCACTTGTCTGTGTATTAGTGAAGGTAGCTGGTGTGTGCCACAGTGTATGACCATCGTGTAACTGGTGAACAGTTACAGTGTAGCTGTAGACATTGGTACATTGTTCAATTGATGTGATGATGCTGTCTACAGTATGTTCAAGTGTTACTTTGTAATTTACCTGCTGACTGCAACGTATGAATTCCAAGGAACAGCATGTGGCAGTGTAAGTCCTGTAAAAAAGCTGGGTTCAGATTTAGACAGAGCTAGTGAGAGAATCTGGTGTTGAATGATTGCGTGACTTCATTCTGTTTATTAAAAGACAGATGGATATAGGTTATGTTGACAATAGTCTGCTCCAATCCCCCACACAATGGCTCTTAAGTTAAGTGATGATCGTGTCAATATTTCCATTAGGATATGTTTAGGACTGTAAAACACTTATTTCAGTGTTCCTGTCTGAGTTGTCAAACGTGATGCATGGGGAAACAAATTAATCAGTCAATACACAACAGTGATAATTAGGTGTCTGTCTGTGTCTGTCTGTCTGATACTTTGAAGAGGTAGCAATATGTTGAACGAAGAACCCCAAAATATAGATTTTCAGGTCTCTTGAGGATATGTCTTACCTCGATTACAAAGGTTAAGAAAACAAAGAAGAGGAAAAAATGTCTCCATCTTATATTGCCTTGAGCCATTGAAATACTGGGCCTAATGCCTATCAGTTAAAATGTCTTAATGGCCATCAACCTTACAAGGTCAAAATGCAATAACCCTTCAGGCTATTTAGAAAATATAATGCATCAATTATAGCTAAATCACTAATTACTTTATTAAAGTTTCCATCTAAATCAATTTCAAGTTTATCTCATTCAATATGAATAATTCATTCCATGACCACAGTGTCATTGATAAAGAATATTCACTTACTGTAATTTTACTGTACTTTTATTCAAGGTCAGATAGTTGATAGGATATCTCCTCTTCTCTTTCTCTCCTCTCTCTCTGGACGTGGCGTGCCAAGGTTGCTCGATGTCGAGAAGCAGTGGTATCCCATAGTAAGGCGTGTAGTGGCGTGTGGGGGTGCGATGGCGGGCGGAGGTTAGCTGGTGGAGTTTTATAGATGATACCCCACCTTCTTTTAGACGTTGTCAATACGTCACCCTGTACGTAGATACTACACTCTCACAAGTTGTCCAGCTCTCTCTCTCTCACTGGAGTTTTGGGGGAGATGAGGCTGTGGTACCTATATCAAGGATTTTCACTATTTTAGTTCATTTCTTGTCAACATTTTCTACTTTCGCATAATTTTGTCAGATTTTGAGAGCCTATTAATCTGCAAAAACATTTATTCAACTTTTCTGCTGTGGGGATATATAATTTCTCTATCACTTTTGCCATTCATTTTACTGTAAAAGATTGACATGCTTTATAACACAACATTCACTGCTGCCATGCTTCAGTTTGGACTTTCACTGCAGGAATGATATTTTCTAACACAAAAATATTGTTTTTAAATGTTTTATATATACTTCTCTTTAGTTTTGAGGAAAACCCTTCTTTTAAGAAAAGTAATCTCATTTTCTTTGAATATGTAGCGTTTTGATCCAGTAGTGAAACAGAGGCTGAATTTAGAGTCTGGTATTAGAGCTACTGGTACCCACTCCACTGTAGGGAGAATCTCTGGCTAATAGCAGTGTAGCGGACCGTGTCCTCTACCCTAATACAGGAGCTGGGATGGCAGGGACACATTCACAGCTGTGTGTGTGCGTGTGCGTGCGTGCGTGCTCTCCCACAAACTCATAATCCACTGCTGGGTGTGTGTCTTAGGGACTGCTGTATGACTCTCTTCATGCATGCCCTCTCTTCTTCACTTCTATATGGTCCCCTTGATGCTACACTTCAAGGGTTTTATCTTGCCTTAAAACATTGATTCTTATTTGTTGTTTTTATTGCTGTTGTATGTATGAAGTCAGGAGCCTGGTGTGTTTTTATTGTTGTTCTATGTATGAAGTCAGGAGCCTGGTGTGTTTTTATTGCTGTTGTATATATGAAGTCAGGAGCCTGGTGTGTTTTTATTGCTGTTGTATGTATGAAGTCAGGAGCCTGGTGTGTTTTTATTGCTGTTGTATGTATGAAGTCAGGAGCCTGGTGTGTTTTTATTGTTGTTGTATGTATGAAGTCAGGAGCCTGGTGTGTTTTTATTGCTGTTCTATGTATGAAGTCAGGAGCCTGGTGTGTTTTTATTGCTGTTGTATGTATGAAGTCAGGAGCCTGGTGTGTTTTTATTGCTGTTGTATATATGAAGTCAGGAGCCTGGTGTGTTTTTATTGCTGTTGTATGTATGAAGTCAGGAGCCTGGTGTGTTTTTATTGCTGTTGTATGTATGAAGTCAGGAGCCTGGTGTGTTTTTATTGCTGTTTTATGTATGAAGTCAGGAGCCTGGTGTGTTTTTATTGCTGTTGTATGTATGAAGTCAGGAGCCTGGTGTGTTTTATTGCTGTTGTATGTATGAAGTCAGGAGCCTGGTGTGTTTTTATTGCTGTTGTATGTATGAAGTCAGGAGCCTGGTGTGTTTTTATTGCTGTTGTATGTATGAAGTCAGGAGCCTGGTGTGTTTTATTGCTGTTGTATGTATGAAGTCTGTTGTATGTATGAAGTCAGGAGCCTGGTGTGTTTTTATTGCTGTTGTATATATGAAGTCAGGAGCCTGGTGTGTTTTTATTGCTGTTGTATGTATGAAGTCAGGAGCCTGGTGTGTTTTTATTGCTGTTGTATGTATGAAGTCAGGAGCCTGGTGTGTTTTTATTGCTGTTGTATGTATGAAGTCAGGAGCCTGGTGTGTTTTTATTGCTGTTGTATGTATGAAGTCAGGAGCCTGGTGTGTTTTTATTGCTGTTGTATGTGTGAAGTCAGGAGCCTGGTGTGTTTTTATTGCTGTTCTATGTATGAAGTCAGGAGCCTGGTGTGTTTTTATTGCTGTTGTATGTATGAAGTCAGGAGCCTGGTGTGTTTTTATTGCTGTTGTATGTATGAAGTCAGGAGCCTGGTGTGTTTTTATTGCTGTTGTATGTATGAAGTCAGGAGCCTGGTGTGTTTTTATTGCTGTTGTATGTATGAAGTCAGGAGCCTGGTGTGTTTTTATTCCTGTTGTATGTATGAAGTCAGGAGCCTGGTGTGTTTTTATTGCTGTTGTATGTATGAAGTCAGGAGCCTGGTGTGTTTTTATTGCTGTTCTATGTATGAAGTCAGGAGCCTGGTGTGTTTTTATTGCTGTTGTATGTATGAAGTCAGGAGCCTGGTGTGTTTTTATTCCTGTTGTATGTATGAAGTCAGGAGCCTGGTGTGTTTTTATTGCTGTTCTATGTATGAAGTCAGGAGCCTGGTGTGTTTTTATTGTTGTTGTATGTGTGAAGTCAGGAGCCTGGTGTGTTTTTATTGCTGTTGTATGTATGAAGTCAGGAGCCTGGTGTGTTTTTATTGCTGTTGTATGTATGAAGTCAGGAGCCTGGTGTGTTTTTATTGTTGTTGTATGTATGAAGTCAGGAGCCTGGTGTGTTTTTATTGCTGTTGTATGTATGAAGTCAGGAGCCTGGTGTGTTTTTATTGCTGTTCTATGTATGAAGTCAGGAGCCTGGTGTGTTTTTATTGCTGTTGTATGTATGAAGTCAGGAGCCTGGTGTGTTTTTATTGCTGTTGTATGTATGAAGTCAGGAGCCTGGTGTGTTTTTATTGCTGTTGTATGTATGAAGTCAGGAGCCTGGTGTGTTTTTATTGGAAACAGTTCAATCAAGACACCACATAGCAGAGGTGGGACCAAGTCATTGTTTTACAAGTCACAAGTAAGTCTCAAGTCTTAGCACTCAAGTCCCAAATCCCAAGTCAAGACAGGCAAGTCCGAGTCAAGTCTCAAGTCCTAAACTTAGAGTTTTGAGTCTTAAACAAGTCATAATGTGCTCTTCACCAAATGTAATACCATTTCATATTTTTAACAAGAGTAATATATAGTATATTACATTTACACAAATCATGAATGCTTTTAAAAATATCTATATATATTTATTACTTGCCAAATAAATGTTATATTTCTATGGAAGTACATGGGTAGCATGAGAAAGACACACAACCCCCCCCCCCCCCCCCCCCCCCAATAGTGATCGAGGATCGCTATGGGGCACAATCGGGCGATGTAGGCTTGTGCACAATCGCCCAACCTTAACACACACACACACACTGTGTGTGGTTACAGTAGGCTAACATATGTAAATGGTTTTAGGAACAGCAGTAACATCAGGCAGGATTTAGGCTACCAACTGCCTAGCCAGTTGTAGCTCAATATTGGGTGCAATGTTCACGTTCCCGCACTGACTGACTGATTGATTTAAGTTAAAGTTGGAAGTTGTTGCGCCTCCGTCTGTCATTTTCTTCCCGCATGTTTTGCAAGTTGCAGTCCGTTTTTTGTTGATACAGCGGAGTCTTTATATCCGAAAATAATAATTTTGCGTATCATCTTTCCAAGGGCTCCATCTGAATTCACCCGCCGACGTTCCTCTGCACTGCCACGCACAACTTTTTCTCCGATTCAAACTGTAATCTGTTAAATGAAGAGTTGATGCGCTGCACACTTTTTAATAGCATCATTTTTAATATTTGGGCTTGGGGAGGGTATCAAGTCAGGTCGAGTCATAAGGCTCAAGCCCAAGTTAAGTCACGAGTCATTGGTGTCAAAGTCAAAGTCGAGTTGCAAGTCATCATATTTGTGACTCGAGTCTGACTCGAGTCTACACCTCTGCCACATAGTTTATCCTGCCTACGTTTCTAAAAGTATAAATACTGTGTTATGAAGGGCTGTTTTTAGTCTGGGTCTATCTGAACTATAAGAGTTAGATGCTGAGCTCTCTTTAGTGTTGGACCCTCTGTACTGTAAGAAATAATCCAGTTCTATGGTGTAGAAGTTGAGTCTGGTTTTTGGAGCATGGTGTTTGGGTCGGACTGTGTTATACACACGCCCTATCGGGGTAATGGATTGTGAGGAAGGGATGGTTTAGATTCCAGCCCTGTTCATGAGAAATGTCTAGTCTAGAGCTTTTGTCCCGGTCTACTACACCAGAATGGTACCGTGCTTCTATAGCTTTTACAGAAAGCGTAGCTCCATGCCCAGCATAGCTGTATGAATGAGCTGTATGTCATAAATCATTTTGATTCAATAACTGTGTATGTTTGTAGCGTAAACATTTTCTCTCTCTTTCTCAGACGTAATAAAGGAACAGGCTAAGGAGCTTCGTGGAACTCAGAGACAGATCACTAGAGACAGAGCTGCTCTGGAGAAACAAGAGAAACAAATGGTGAGACACACACACACACACCACTCACCCTATGAAGTGCTGGTAGGACAGACACACACACACACACCACTCACCCTATGAAGTGCTGGTAGGACAGACACACACACACACACACCACTCACCCTATGAAGTGCTGGTAGGACAGACACACACACACACACACCACTCACCCTATGAAGTGCTGGTAGGAAAGACACACACACACCACTCACCCTATGAAGTGCTGGTAGGACAGACACACACACACACACACACCACTCACCCTATGAAGTGCTGGTTGGACAGACACACACACACACCACTCACCCTATGAAGTGCTGGTAGGACAGACACACACACACACACACCACTCACTCTATGAAGTGCTGGTAGGACAGACACACACACACACACCACTCACCCTATGAAGTGCTGGTAGGACAGACACGCACACACACACCACTCACCCTATGAAGTGCTGGTAGGACAGACACACACACACACACCACTCACCCTATGAAGTGCTGGTAGGACAGACACGCACACACACACCACTCACCCTATGAAGTGCTGGTAGGACAGACACACACACACACACCACTCACTCTATGAAGTGCTGGTAGGACAGACACACACACACACACCACTCACCCTATGAAGTGCTGGTAGGACAGACACACACACACACACACCACTCACCCTATGAAGTGCTGGTAGGACAGACACACACACACACACACACACACCACTCACCCTATGAAGTGCTGGTAGGACAGACACACACACACACACCACTCACCCTATGAAGTGCTGGTAGGACAGACACGCACACACACACCACTCACCCTATGAAGTGCTGGTAGGACAGACACACACACACACACACACCACTCACCCTATGAAGTGCTGGTAGGACAGACACACACACACACACCACTCACCCTATGAAGTGCTGGTAGGACAGACACACACACACACACCACTCACCCTATGAAGTGCTGGTAGGACAGACACACACACACACACACCACTCACCCTATGAAGTGCTGGTAGGACAGAGGCAGGTGTAGTTTCTCAGTAGTACCTTTTCTGTAGATTGCTGCTGATTGCATCAAACGTGTGTAAATGACTGTAGGCTAATCCTGCTCCATGCTACCCCCTACCTCAACTCACATCCCTTTCCTGCGCTGTCTGATAGGCCTACAGGCTGCTTCGCTAACAGCTGGGATAGAAAGGACAGGACTGGACAGCTAGATAGCTACAGGGGAGAGAGGAGGTAGAACACAGAGTCATGACAGGGCTGTGTGAACAGCAGAATAAAACATCTCCATTTCATCCTATGTCAGAAAGATGAAAGGAAGAGTGGTGTCCCGCTGTTGTTTTAAGTAAACATCACACTGGACAGAATTGCCTCTCAAGAGACCAGCTTTTTATTACTCATTAATATTTCTCCTAATTAATGTAGTTATTATTTTTGTTGGTCTGAAAAAAAATCTATTCTCTAAGAAGAGGTAGTGACCTATTTTACAGTTTAAAACACACACACACACACACACACACACACACACACACACACACACACACACACACACACACACACACACACACACACACACACACACACACACACACACAGCTTTCCCGGTCTCTGCTTGCTCTTCCTCTGCTGGGGCTGCTGTAGTTGCTGTGCTGGGAGACTCCTCATTATTATTATTATCACTAACACAGAGACTACTGGGTCTTTCAGCACGCGCCCCAAAAACACAACTGATGTCCACATTATTATCACTAACACAGAGACTACTGGGTCTTTCAGCACGCGCCCCAAAAACACAACTGATGTCTACATTATTATCACTAACACAGAGACTACTGGGTCTTTCAGCACGCGCCCCAAAAACACAACTGATGTCTACATTATTATCACTAACACTGAGACTACTGGGTCTTTCAGCACGCGCCCCAAAATCACAACTGATGTCCACATTATTATCACTAACACTGAGACTACTGGGTCTTTCAGCACGCGCCCCAAAAACACAACTGATGTCTACATTATTATCACTAACACAGAGACTACTGGGTCTTTCAGCATGCGCCCCAAAAACACAACTGATGTCTACATTATTATCACTAACACAGAGACTACTGGGTCTTTCAGCACGCGCCCCAAAAACACAACTGATGTCTACATTATTATCACTAACACTGAGACTACTGGGTCTTTCAGCACGCGCCCCAAAAACACAACTGATGTCTACATTATTATCACTAACACAGAGACTACTGGGTCTTTCAGCACGCGCCCCCAAAAACACAACTGATGTCTACATTATTATCACTAACACAGAGACTACTGGGTCTTTCAGCACGCGCCCCAAAAACACAACTGATGTCTACATTATTATCACTAACACAGAGACTACTGGGTCTTTCAGCACGCGCCCCAAAAACACAACTGATGTCTACATTATTATCACTAACACTGAGACTACTGGGTCTTTCAGCACGCGCCCCAAAAACACAACTGATGTCTACATTATTATCACTAACACTGAGACTACTGGGTCTTTCAGCACGCACCCCAAAAACACAACTGATGTCCACATTATTATCACTAACACTGAGACTACTGGGTCTTTCAGCACGCGCCCCCAAAAAACACAACTGATGTCTACATTATTATCACTAACACAGAGACTACTGGGTCTTTCAGCACGCGCCCCAAAAACACAACTGATGTCTACATTATTATCACTAACACAGAGACTACTGGGTCTTTCAGCACGAGCCCCAAAAACACAACTGATGTCTACATTATTATCACTAACACAGAGACTACTGGGTCTTTCAGCACGCACCCCAAAAACACAACTGATGTCTACATTATTATCACTAACACAGAGACTACTGGGTCTTTCAGCACGCACCCCAAAAACACAACTGATGTCTACATTATTATCACTAACACTGAGACTACTGGGTCTTTCAGCACGCGCCCCAAAAACACAACTGATGTCTACATTATTATCACTAACACTGAGACTACTGGGTCTTTCAGCACGCGCCCCAAAAACACAACTGATGTCTACATTATTATCACTAACACTGAGACTACTGGGTCTTTCAGCACGCGCCCCAAAAACACAACTGATGTCTACATTATTATCACTAACACAGAGACTACTGGGTCTTTCAGCACGCGCCCCCAAAAAACAGCAACATAGTTTCAACCAGATATAGGATCTATATTATTCAGCACTGTGTGTGTAATAGAGGTCGACCGATTATGATTTTTCAACGCCGATACCGATTATTGGAGGGCCCAAAAAAAGCCGCTGCCGATTAATCGGCCGATTAAAAAAATATATATATATATATATTTGTCATAATGACAATTACAACAATACTGAATGAACACTTACTTTAACTTAATATAATACATCATTAAAATCAATTTAGCCTCAAATAAATAATGAAACATGTTCAATTTGGTTTAAATAATGCAAAAACAAAGTGTTGGAGAAGAAAGTAAAAGTGCAATATGTGCCATGTCAGAAAGCTAACGTTTAAGTTCCTTGCTCAGAACATATGAAAGCTGGTGGTTCCTTTTAACGTGAGTCTTCAATATTCCCAGGTAAGAAGTTTTAGGTTGTAGTTATTATTGGAATTATAGGACTATTTCTCTCTCTATGATTTGTATTTCATATACCTTTGACTATTGGATGTTCTTATAGGCACTTTAGTATTGCCAGTGTAACAGTATAGCTTCCGTCCCTCTCCTCGCTCCTACCTGGGCTCGAACCAGGAACACATCGACATCAGCCACCCTCGAAGCAGCGTTACCCATGCAGAGCAAGGGGAACAACTACACCAAGTCTCAGAGCGAGTGACGTTTGAAACGCTATTAGTGCGCACCCCGCTAACTGGCTAGCCATTTCACATCGGTTACACCAGCCTAACCTTGGGTGTTGATAGGCTTGAAGTCATAAACAGCGCAATGCTTGAAGCACAGTGAAGAGCTGCTGGCAAAACGCACGAAAGTGCTGTTTGAATGAATGCTTACGAGCCTGCTGGTGCCTACCATCGCTCAGTCAGACTGCTCTATCAAAGCATAGACTTAATTATAATATAATAAACAGACAGAAATACGAGCCTTAGGTCATTAATATGGTCGAATCCGGAAACTATCATCTCGAAGACAAAACGTTTTTTCTTTCAGTGAAATACGGAACCGTTCCGTATTTTATCTAACGGGTGGCATCCCTAAGTCTAAATATTTCTGTTACATTGCACAACCTTCAATGTTATGTCATAATTACGTACAATTCTGGCAAATTAGGTCGCAACGAGCCAGGCGGCCCAAACTGTTGCATATACCCTGACTCTGCGTGCAATGAACGCAAGAGAAGTGACACAATTTCACCTGGTTAATATTGCCTGCTAACCTGAATTTCTTTTAGCTAAATATGCAGGTTTAAAAATATATACTTCTGTGTATTGATTTTAAGAAAGGCATTCATGTTTATGGTTAGGTACAGTCGTGCAACGATTGTGCTTTTTTCGCAAATGCGCTTTTATTAAATCATCCCCCGTTTGGCGAAGTCGGCTGTCTTTGTTAGGAAGAAATAGTCTTCATAGTTCGCAACGAGCCAGGCGGCCCAAACTGCTGCATATACCCTGACTCTGTTGCAAGAGAAGTGATACATTTTCCCTAGTTAAAAGAAATTCATGTTAGCAGGCAATATTAACTAAATATGCAGGTTTATAAATATATACTTGTGTATTGATTTTAAGAAAGGCATTGATGTTTATGGTTAGGTACATGTTGGAGCAACGTGTACCTAAGCGATTATATGCAACGCAGGACAGGCTAGATAAACTAGTAATATCATCAACCATGTGTAGTTAACTAGTGATTATGATTGATTGATTGTTTTTTATAAGATAAGTTTAATGCTAGCTAGCAACTTACCTTGGCTTCTTACTGCATTCGCGTAATAGGCAGGCTCCTCGTGGAGTGCAATGTAAAGCAGGTGGTTAGAGCATTGGACTAGTTAACCGTAAGGTTGCCAGATTGAATCCCTGAGCTGACAAGGTAAAAATCTGTCGTTCTGCCCCTGAGCAAGGCAGTTAACCCACCGTTCCTAGGCCGTCATTGAAAATAAGAATGTGTTCTTAACTGACTTGCCTAGTTAAATAAAGGTGTAAAAAAAATATATATATGGGCCAAATCGGCGTCCAAAAATACCGATTTTCGATTGTTATGAAAACTTGAAATCGGCCCTAATTAATCGGCCATTCCGATTAATCGGTCGACCTCTAGTGTGTAATGATTTGAATTTATAGCCAATGTATTCTATACAACAACTAAGTTTATTATTCACATGAAAAGGAACGTTTTGTCACTTATCTAGCTGAAATATTTCCCTGGTCCAGTGAACATTAGATCAGTCTGTCTCTATGTACATTGTTGCTCAGATGATGCCATCACACAATCTGTCAGTTGTAGCTCTCGCTCTCTGTCTCTCGCTCTCTGTCTCTCTCTGTCTGAGGCAGTAGAACATCAGTAATAAGCTCACATCAGCAACACTCATCATCCCAGTCAGTCAACACTAAAACTCAGCTAGATCAGCCTAGATTGCCACTGTTAAATATTTACAGTGTCATTTTTGCTCTATGGCAGATGTTAAATATAAGCATAATTATTAAGATGCTTAGGTCTTATATTTTCTGTCTATTCTTAACATGAATCTAGTTAGCAGGCAGACAGACACCACCTGTGTGTATCTCTGAGGGTTATATAATAAGCCTCCTCAGCTGTTTAGCAGAGTTCTCTACCTGAGGAGAGCACTTCACAATCAGCTCCTTCCCTCAGCTCCTCTCCACCCTACGCAGCACTTATCTGCCTAATGGCAGTTTAACCCTCATATGCACCGGCAGAGGGAAGGGGTGGAGCATTTGGGAGTATTATTCCTGTAAACTGTAATGATAATCATTAATAGATAATTGTTTTCAGGTCTGGCTCTTCAGAACAAACACATAAACACAGACACCCAGGGCTGCAGCTGAATCTGTACTGTTTCCCAGGGGACATGTACAGCCTTGCGGTGTGTTTCCTCAGGGCGAGAGGCTGATTTCATGTGTTTATCGAAGCTAAGAGAGGCCGGTAGCTCTCAGGTGTTTAGACCATTGCCAAATCATACTATTTACAGTGTTTATACTCTAACAGGGCTCCCTGGGGAACCTGATGTATATGTATTGTATACAGTATGTGTATGTATTTATACTCTAACAAGGCTCCCTGGGGAACCTGATGTATATGTATTGTTTACAGTATGTATATGTATTTATGTAAACAGTATGAGTGTAGTGAAGTTTCCTGATTTAAAGCCAGTCAGAAGCTCCCCCTTGATAATTCTGCACCTGTTCCTTCCCTCCTAGGAGATGGAGATAAAGAAGATGGCTAAGTCTGGAAACCGGGAAGCCTGTAAGATCCTGGCCAAGCAGCTGGTCCAGCTGAGGAAGCAGAAGAACAGGACCTACGCCGTCAGTTCAAAGGTCACCTCCATGTCCACACAGACCAAGGTCATGAACTCCCAGATGAAGATGGCTGGAGCCATGTCTGCTACGGCTAAGGTAAAGAGCACCATACACCAAGTTAGTGTTTTCTGTGTAGTAGCTCCACACATACATCTGTGTGTTTCTGTGTGTCTGGGTAATTGAGGCCAAAAGCAGGCCCACTAACCCAGTTAAAACATTCAAACAGCTTCTCCAAAAACAGCAGAACAGTTCAAAGGATTCTTCTCCTCCCGAGTGTGTAATAATTAGTCTCTTAGTCTGTCTATTATTTCCTGTCATCCCCTCAGGATGGTAATGTTTGTCTGACTGGGTGGAGATCCTCCATCCTACACCTGTTTACAGCTCAGACACGCGGATGACATCCGTACACATCTTAGCTGTTATCAGTTAGGCTTCCGGTCATGTTTAAAGCAGCATATCTAATTAGCCAAGTCCGAGGACTATATTAGCCCATCGTGTTTAGAGCTTGGAATGTGAACTAGTTAGTCACTAAGTATTTGTTAATGTTGTTATTCATGTATTAATGATCAATCTTTTTTTCTAATTCAAAGCTGTCTGTTAATGAATCATAATCAGGATGGTGATTAGCTGAAACAAGGTGATGAAATGAACGTGTTTAGGGAAAACAGCTCACCATTCTGGTAGAACATAACTCAATGTGTGTGTTGTTTATCCTCCTATGGCTCCTGCTACTCTGGGTACCACCATCTGTCTTCATTGTGGAGGAGAAAATACAAACTTTTCACCAAAAACGCCAAACCAGCCTCTATATATAGACACACACCACTATGCAGCTGCAGAGAAACCTCTAGAAACAGGGACACACTCTCAAACAGTTTGGGAACAATATGCAAATGACATCTAATTAGAGGCAGTGTGTGCAGCTCGTTTGGCTGTTTTAGGCTCCGGAGTGAAACTAGGCCATGACTGTACCAACACACAGGAAGAAGAGGTAGAATCCCTCTGTGTTGATAATGTGCGTACATGCTCTGGGAGTTGTGTATTGTCTGTGCTGTATGGTGTAGTAGTATTTGTGTTGTAACTCTTGTGTGTCTGTGTGATGTCAAGACGATGCAGGCGGTGAACAAGAAGATGGATCCTCAGAAGACCCTCCAGACCATGCAGGACTTCCAGAAGGAGAACATGAAGATGGGCATGACAGAGGACATGAGTAAGAGCTGCTGTCATTGGCTCCCTTGCCTAGGATTTAAATATTTAAAAGATGCACAATAGTAACAGAAAAAAAACAGTCAAGTCCAAACCAAATGCGTTTACCTGGTGTTTCAAAGACCTGTTAACTCACAGCTTTTAACGGTAAACTGACTAGTACCTCTGTCTCTACCTCTCTCTGTCTGCCCCCTCTTCCTCTTTACTCCTCTCCCTTCATCCCTCCAGTCAACGATACGTTAGACGAGATATTTGACGAGTCAGGTGACGAGGAAGAATCTCAGGACATTGTGAACCAGGTTCTGGACGAGATTGGCATTGAGATCTCTGGAAAGGTAAGATATACTGGCCTATACCGTACCCCAGTCACTTCCCTCTATAAGCAGTCCTCTGGAAAGGTAAGAGATAGTCCTATACCATCTCAAAGCCTTCTTCCATGTGGATGCTGTGAGGTGTAGCAGACAGACAGGCATACAGACAGGCAGCTGGAGGAGAGGGGGATAGCCCTTAGCCTGCCTGTTCTTATGGGAAGGTAGTCTGTAGATTGTGCCTGCATGTCTGTCAATATGTGCTGTATGGGAAGGTAGCTGGGTTGGGTTGTGCCTGTAGTCTGCCTGTGCGTGATGATATATGAGATGCCGTTAGTGGCTGTCCCCATCTGGCAGAGAACCCACTCCCCCTGGGGGACAACATGTGTCACTACACCACACCGCTCTCAACGCAGAAGAGCCACTGTACTATGTGTGTTGTAAACATGGCCGGTCCGCTCATTAGGCAGGATTAGGCAGCCACTTGTGGCTGCAGATAGAAAAGGGCAGCATTTTCTGAGCTAAACAGATCAAGACGCACCTCCAACAACACATAAAACCTCACATAATTTTGCCCTAAAACAATGAAAATTTCTCTCAACGTGTCATTTTGGCTTTTTAGGTGAGCGCTGATGCTGCCGTGTGATAAGCAGTGCCCACTTTGTCAAAATATTTGTTTGTCCGTTCCCAGCGCGCCTCTCCAGGGTGCTGTTGGAGAGATGCATCTCTGCTGCGCTCCACCAACGTTCTGTCAAAAAAATCATCTAACATAAATCATGTAGCAAATATAGGATATGGTAGAAATAGTATGTGGCCTTTTCTGTAGCCTACAGACTGGAGATAAAATGGATGACAATGTAATGAGACTTTATATCATGCCTAACCTAAATGGTGCTCAAATCAAATAAAAAATGCGCTGTCATGTTAACAGACAACATATCCTAAAAACAGGACAGGTCAAAGTGGAATGGACAATCACAACTGTTGTCCAGGAGATGTCATGATCAGTGGTTTCAAGTTTGTATCTGTCAATTTTTGACAAGCTGATCATAGCGAAAAAGAAAATACTTCTACATTTCCCGATATGTAAACACATTGCAAATAGGCTCACGATAACTCCTGATAAAGTTGGGTAGCTGATATTCCGAGCTTAATTAGCCAAATTGATTTGTCATAGGGATCAGGACTAATACAGCCAATGGTGGGTCTACCACATGGATGGGCATTCATAAAATTCCATTGTGGGCTGACATGGTATGCTACACCCCATCTTTTGGATGTCTTTTTTTTGTGTTTTACAATCAGTAGGCTTACCACAGATGGGCGTTCATAAAATGACATTTCAGGCAACACCGTAGGCTACATCTCAGTAAGCACGGACTGACGTCGACTCCTTTTGGACGTCTTTTTTTGGTGCAGTCCGGACCGGCCTTGATTTCAATGACCATGGACGTTGATTTTTGGACCGATCCGGGCCAAATCTGAACCAATCATAGATGTCTATGTTTTCTTCAGATTTTGTCCTGTCTGGACCAGCCTTGATTTGGCCAAAACATAGACGTCTATAAATTACAGTCAGAACCAAAAATAAGCCTGATTTCAATATCTAGAAAATAAGTATTTTCAACTTTCACACAGAACTGAAAATGAACCTAATTTCAACATCCAGGAAAATTTCATTTTCAACATCCGTAAAAGACACCTTTACAACGTCCTGGAAAACATGTATTTTAAACATACCTTTTCACCTTTCAGTCAGAACCTACATTTAACCTAACTTCAACGTCTCGGAAAGATGTCTTTTCAAAGTAATTTTGCCTACTGGGACTATTCTAGTTTTGTGGGGACGGAATTTTTTGGTCTTGCCAAGGGCGGCAGAACAGCAATGACCAGCCCTGGTTGTAAGCCCAGTGTCAGTGTTAAGCTGTTGTAATGTGTGTGTTGTAAGCGGAGTGCCAGTGTTAACCTGTTGCAATGTGTGTGTGTTTCAGATGGTGAGAGCCCCAGCAGCAGGGAAGAATCTCCCCACTGCCTCTCCTAAACGGAAAACACAGATCTCTGACGATGAGATAGAGAGACAGCTCAGAGCACTGGGAGTGGACTAACACACACAGACACACACGCACACCATGGACTAGGTCTGTGTACTTACAGGCTGGTGGTCCATGTGTCGGAGACTGGGAGACTGTGGCTGGTAATGAATATGTAGTGACTAAATTATGGAATAATAGAATGTCTTATTATGACCTAAACTACAATCTGCTGAAGGATGGGGATATTTATGTACATACAGACAGTTGACTCCGGTGACTTCAATGTATACATGATATTTTGGAAGGACCAATCCTGTGGGAGGATGAAGTAATGATGATTGTTTTGTGCTCTCACATCTTTAGGTACAGTACTATAGACGCTGGTGGTGTCTGTCTAGTACCACTTACATTAACTCTAGGAACGACTGACAATGTGTCTGTCTAGTACCACTTACATTAACTCTAGGAACGACTGACAATGTGTCTGTCTAGTACCACTTACATTAACTCTAGGAACTACTGACAATGCTTGACTTTTTCACTAATAAACATTTTGCATGAGAATCTATGGAATCAGTTTGACCAAACTGCGTATCTGTTAGGGACATACAGTTGAAGTCGGAAGTTTGCATGCACTTAGGATGGAGTCATTAAAACGCGTTTTTCAACCACTCCACAAATTTCTTGTTAACAAACTACAGTTTTGGCAAGTCGGTTAGGACATCTACTTTGTGCATGACACAAGTAATTTTTCCAACAATTGTTTACAGACAGATTATTTCACTTATAATTCACTGTATCACAATTCCAGTGGGTCAGAAGTTTACATATACACGAAGTTGACTGTTCCTTTAAACAGCTTGAAAAATTCCAGAAAATGATATCATGGCTTTAGAAGCTTCTGATAGGCTAATTCACATCATTTGAGTCAATGTACCTGTGGATGTATTTCAAGGCTTACCTTCAAACTCAGTGCCTCTTTGCTTGACATCATGGGGAAATCAAAAGAAATCAGCCAAGACCTCCAGAAATCTATTGTAGACCTCCCCAAGTCTGGTTCATCCTTGGGAGCAATTTCCAAATGCCTGAAGGTACCACGTTCATCTGTACAAACAATAGTACACAAGTATAAACACCATGGAATCAAGCAGCCGTCATACCGCTCAGGAAGGAGACGTGTTCTGTCTCCTAAAGATGAACATACTTTGGTGCGAAAAGTGCAAATCAATCCCAGAACAACAGCAAAGGACCTTGTGAAGATGCTGGAGGAAACAGGTACAAAAGTATCTATATCCACAGTAAAACGAGTCCTATATTGACATAACCTGAAAGGCCGCTCAGCAAGGAAGAAGCCACTGCTCCAAAACCGCCATAAAAAAGCCAGACTACGGTTTGTAGAGAAATGTCCTATGGTCTGATGAAAAAAATATAAATCTGTTTGGCCATAATGACCATCGTTATGTTTGGAGGAAATAGGGGGAGGCTTGCAAGCCGAAGTACACCATCCCAACCGTGAAGCACGGGGGTGGCAGCATCATGTTGTGGGGGTGCTTTGCAGCAGGAGGGACTGGTGCACTTCACAAAATAGATGGCATCATGAGGGAGGAAAATTATGTGGATATATTGAAGCAACATCTCAAGGCATCAGTCAGGAAGTTAAAGCTTGGTCACAAATGGGTCTTCCAAATGGATAATGACCCCAAGCATACTTCCAAAGTTGTGGCAAAATGGCTTAAGGACAACAAAGTCAAGGTATTAGAGTGGCCATCACAAAGCCCTGACCTCAATCCTATAAAACATTTGTGGGTAGAACTGAAAAAGCGTGTGCGAGCAAGGAGGCCTACAAACCTGACTCAGTTACACCAGCTCTGTCAGGAGGAATGGGCCAAAATTCACCCAATTTATTGTGGGAAGCTTGTGGAAGGCTACCCGAAATGTTTGACCCAAGTTAAATAATTTTAAGGTAATGCTACCAAATACTAATTGAGTGTATGTAAACTTCTGACCCACTGGGAATGTGATGAAAGAAATAAAAGATGAACTAAATCTACTATTATTCTGACATTTCACATTCTTAAAATAAAGTGATGATCCTAACTGACCTAAGACAGGGAGTTTTTACTAGGATTAAATGTCAGGAAAAACTGAGTTTAAATGTATTTGGCTAAGGTGTATGTAAACTTCTGACTTCAACTGTAGATTCAGTTTGACACAAATAATAGTCTTGTGCTAATTCAAACTAATAATCATAAACTTGATATTTCAAGTAATGGTTACTTTTAATTGCTTGTTTTGTACTACTGAGTTGTACTGTAATCTGAAGATGTCTGTCTTAGTTGATCTCTGTGTGTCCTGTCTTTCTGATGTGGGATGGAACCAGTAGTCTGTCTGTCCTCCCATCGCTCCCTTTTTATCTCGGCTGCTGTGCAGTTACTGTATCTGTTGTTTAAGCCGTTTGCTTAAACCACACACGCACACACACACTAGAGTGGACAAATAGTTTGTGAAGATGACACTAATGGTTTTGTCTTCCTGTAGTTCTCTCCACCGTGCTGTGGAGCAGGTTAGAAGACAATGACATTGTGCAATGGCAGCTAAACAGCATTTAATGCAGCCTAGAATGTTCTCTCATGGTCCTTTGTGGTTTTCTATTGTCGACTGGTATAACACTGAATGATAAAATGATTATCTTAATGATTGTTACTGGAAAGCATTGAGACTGGTACACTGTCTTTTACATTACTTTCTTTTCATCTTGATTCGTGGTGCAATTCTCCAGACAGGAAATGTAAATCAATGAAGGTTGTTGTCATGCCTTTTATCCGCCATGTACAGTATGTCAACTAATGTATGTATCCTCTGTGTTTGTACAGTTCTACTGTTTAGGCTTGATGATGGCTTTTATAATGAATAAAATCGCTTCATGTACTATCTGCTGCTCTGCTGCTCAAACAACCTTCTTCACACTTCACATCAATGGTGTTTTTATTTAGTGATTGAAGGGGACAGTCAACAGTAGAAGTGACAGACATGGCACAGAGCTGCAACTACATGTAGATGAGGCTACAGTCACACACAGACACACAGCCTCCCTCTCACTGGAGCCATATAAACCACAGGCCGTACATTAACATAAGGACCCTCGGTGTCGGTAGTGCCTCACGGCTCCATCATCTGACAGACTGGATAGTCTCTGACAGTATGTACATGTTGACAAGAGGGCTGGATGTTTATGTATTTATTCACAGAAACACATCAAGACATCAGTGAATATGAAAAATGGCACAATTATACAGTACAGGGTGCATGTTCATTTGTCTGAACACAGCTCCCTCTGACTGGGCTCTCAGAAATACCAACTGCTTAATAAATCAATCAACAAATCATTCAATTAAATGCACAATCCATTCATTAATTGCATCTAAGATAAATAGATTGTAATTAAATCATATATTACTTATTTTTGATATATCAACCGGGTACTGAATGATTGATTGTAAGACAATGACAAGCACTTCTGGCCTGCTTTTGAGTCCAACTGTACACTTACAGTGGCTTGCGAAAGTATTCACCCCCTTGGCATTTCTCCTATTTTGTTGCCTTACAACCTGGAATTAAAATAGATTTTGGGGGGGGGGTTGTATCATTTGATTTACACAACATGCCTACCACTTTGAAGATGGAAAATATTTTTTATTGTGACACAAACAAGAAATAAGGCAAAAAAACTACTTGAGTGTGCATAACTATTCACCCCCCAAAGTCAGTACTTTGTAGAGCCACCTTTTGCAGCAATTACAGCTGTAAGTATTTTCGGGTATGTCTCTATAAGCTTGGCACATCTAGCCACTGGGATTTTTGTTCATTCTTCAAGTCAAAACTGCTCCAGCTCCGTCAAGTTGTATGGGTTCCGCTGGTGTACAGCAATCTTTAAGTCATACCACAGATTCTCAATTGGATTGAGGTCTGGGCATTGACTAGGCCATTCCAAGACATTTAAATGTTTCCCCTTAAACCACTCGAGTCTTGCTTTAGCAGTATGCTTAGGGTCATTGTCCTGCTGGAAGGTGAACCTCCATCCCAGTCTCAAATCTCTGGAAGACTGAAACAGGTTTCCCTCAAGAATTTCTCTGTATTTAGCGCAATCATCATTCCTTCAATTCTGACCAGTTTCCCAGTCCCTGCCGATGAAAAACATCCCCACAGCATGATGCTGCCACCACCATGCTTCACTGTGGGGATAATATTCTCGGGGTGATGGGAGGTGTTGGGTTTGCGCCAGACATAGCCTTTTCCTTGATGGCCAAAAAGCTCAATTTTAGTCTCATCTGACCAAAGTACCTTCTACCATATGTTTGGGGAGTCTCCCACGTGCCTTTTGGCGAATACCAAACATGTTTGCTTATTGTTTTCTGGCCTCTCTTCCATAAAGCCCAGCTCTGTGAAGTGTACAGCTTAAAGTGGTCCTATGGACAGATACTCCAATCTCCGCTGTGGAGCTTTGCAGCTCCTTCAGGGTTATCTTTGGTCTCTTTGTTGCCTCTCTGATTAATGCCCTCCTTGCCTTGTCCGTGGGTTTTGGTGGGCGGCCGGCAGGTTTGTTGTGGTGCCATATTCTTTAAATTTTTTAATAATGGATTTAAATGGTGCTCCGTGGGACGTTCAAAGTTTCTGATATTTTTTTATAATCCAACCCTGATCTGTAATTCTCCATAACTTTGTCCTTGACCTGTTTGGAGAGCTCCTTGGTCTTCATAGTACCGCTTGCTTGGTGGTGTCCCTTGCTTAATGGTGTTGCAGACTCTGGGGCCTTTCAGAACAGGTGTATATATACTGAGATCATGTGACACTTAGATTGCACACAGGTGGACTTTATTTAACTAATTATGTGACTTCTGAAGGTAATTGGTTGCACCAGATCTTATTTATTTGCTTCATAGCAAAGGGGGTGAATACATATGCACGCACCGCTTTTCCATTTTTTATTTATTTATTAAAATCCAAATAAAAATAAATTTAAAATACAGGTTGTAATGTAACAAAATAGGAAAAACGACAATGGGGTGAATACTTTTGCAAGACACTGTATGCTGCAATATAATGTCTTCAGTATGCTACAGGGAGACAGGTGCTTATCTATCATCACCTACATCAGCTCCTGTCCTCACTGTTGGTTTCAATGTATTTATTCATGGAAAACACATCAACAAATCAGTAAGCATGGAAAATGACACATAAAACTGGGACAGTGGGTTTTGATTAATTACAAATCAAAATGTCTGCGAATGTCTGTATATAGTCTTCTCTCTCTCTGGGTTTGAAGATACTGTATATCCGACTCGAAAACACAAATCTGTCAATAAATTAGGTGTTCACATACAGTACCAGTCAAAAGTATGGACACATCAATTATATTTAGAATTCAAGGCATGCTTAACCAGCATGGCTACCACAGCATTCTGTAGCGATACGCCATCCCATCTGGTTTGCACTTATTGGGACTATAATTTCTTTTTCAACAGGACATTGGCCGAACACACCTCCAGGCTGTGTAAGGGCTATTTGACCAAGAAGGAGAGTGATGAAGTGCTGCATCAGATGACCTAGCCTCCACAATCACCCGACCTCAACCCAGTTGAGATGGTTTCTGATGAGTTGGACTGAAGAGTGAAGGAAAAGCAGCCAACAAGTGCTCAGATTATGTGGGAACTCCTTCAATCAATAAATCAATCAATCAAATTGACTTATTTTACATCAGCCGATGTCACAAAGTGCTGTACAGAAACCCAGCCTAAAACCCCAAACAGCAAGCAATGCAGATGTAGAAGCTTTTCCAACATGACTGTTGGAAAAACATTCCTCATGAAGCTGGTTGAGATAATTTTTTCAGGTAGGCAAGTTGAGAACAAGTTCTCATTTACAATTGCGACCTGGCCAAGATAAAGCAAAGCAGTTCAACAACATACAACAACACAGAGTTACACATGGAGTAAAACAAACATAGTCAATAAAACAGTAGAAAAATAAGTCTATATACAATGTGAGCAAATGATGTGAGATAAGGGAGGTATAGGCAAAAAGGCCATGCTGGCAAAGTAAGTACAATATAGCAAGTAAAACACTGGAATGGTAGGTTTGTAGTAGAAGAAAGTGCAAAGTAGAAATAGAAATAATGGGGTGCAAAGGAGCAAAATAAATAAATACAGTAGGGGAAGAGTAGTTGTTTGGGCTAAATTATAGATGGGCTATGTACAGGTGCAGTGATCTGTGAGCTGCTCTGACAGCTGGTGCTTAAAGCTAGTGAGGGAGATAAGTGTTTCCAGTTTCAGAGATTTTTATAGTTCGTTCCAGTCATTGGCAGCAGAGAACTGGAAGGAGAGACGGCCAAAGGAGGAATTGGCTTTGGGGGTGACCAGAGAGATATACCTGCTGGAGCGCGTGCTACAGGTGGGTGCTGCTATGGTGACCAGTGAGCGGAGATAAGGGGGGACTTTACCTAGCAGGGTCTTGTAGATGACCTGGAGCCAGTGGGTTTGGCGACGAGTATGAAGAGAGGGCCAGCCAACGAGAGCGTACAGGTCGCAGTGGTGGGTAGTATATGGGGCTTTGTTGACAAAACGGAGGGCACTGTGATAGACTGCATCCAGTTTGTTGAGTAGGGTATTGGAGGCTATTTTGTAAATGACATCGCCGAAGTCGAGGATCGGTAGGATGGTCAGTTTTACGAGGGTATGTTTGGCAGCATGAGTGAAGGATGCTTTTGCGAAATAGGAAGCCACTTCGAGATTTAACTTTGGATTGGAGATGTTTGATGTGAGTCTGGAAGGAGAGTTTACAGTCTAACCAGACACCTAGGTATTTGTAGTTGTCCACATTTTCTAAGTCAGAACCGTCCAGAGTAGTGATGCTGGACAGGCGGGCAGGTGCAGGCAGCGATCGGTTGAAGAGCATGCATTTAGTTTTACTTGTATTTAAGAGCAGTTGGAGGCCACGGAAGGAGAGTTGTATGGCATTGAAGCTCATCTGGAGGGTTGTTAACACAGTGTCCAAAGGGCCAGAAGTATACAGAATGGTGTCGTCTGCGTAGAGGTGGATCAGAGACCAGCAGCAAGAGCGACTTACCAGCAGCAAGAATGCCAAGAGTGTGCAAAGATGTCATCTAGGCAAAGTGTGGCTACTTTGAAGAATCTGAAATATAAAATGTATTTGATTGTTTAACACTTTGTTGGTTACTACATGATTCTATATGTGTTATTTCATAGTTTTGATGTCTTCACTATTATTCTACAATGTAGAAAATAGTAAAAATAAAGAAAATGAGTAGGTGTGTCCAAACTTTTGACTGGTACTGCACATAATCATTCAGTTTCATATATTACATTTCAGATAAATAGATCATGACAAAGACATGGGAATATATTACCATCATTCATTTTTACAACTGCCAGACATGGAATCATACATTGATCCAGTAAAGGAATGAGGTCACACCAGAACTCAAATTCTATTGGTCAGGGGTTAGGGTTATCTGGGTGATCTTCTCCCAGAAACTAGACGGGGGTCTCAGAGAGCACGACCCCCTTTCACAGACCACGCTCTGGAAACATATACAGACAAGGAACCTAAAGATATTAAGTTAAACATCAACCGTGACACCAGTTACAGCCACTAGAGGGGAGTGTAGATGTATTAATGTTGTGCTGTGTGTTTTTTACTTTTTTTAACATTTTTATTTCACCTTTATTTAACCAGGTAGGTCAGTTGAGAACAAGTTCTCATTTACAACTGCAACCTGGCCAAGATAAAGCAAAGCAGTGCGACAAAAACAACACAGAGTTACACATAAACTAAAGTAGAGTCAATAACAATAGGAAAAAAAAGAAAAATCTATGTACAGTGTGTGAAAATGTAGAAGAGTAGGGAGGTAAGGCAATAAATACGCCATAGAGGCGAAATAATTACAATTTAGCATTAACACTGGAGTGATAGATGTGCAGATGATGATGTGCAAGTAGAGATACTGGGGTGCAAAAGAGCAAGAGGGTAAGTAATATTATGGGGGTGAGGTAGTTGGGTGTGCTATTTACAGATTGGCTGTGTACAGGTACAGTGATCAGTAAGCTGCTCTGACAGCTGATGCTTAAAGTTAGAGAGGGAGATATAAGACTCCAGCTTCAGGGATTTTTGCAATTCGTTCCAGTCATTGGCAGCTTAGAACTGGAAGGAAAGGCGGCCAAAATAAGTGTTGGCTTTGGGGATGACCAGTGAAATATACCTGCTGGAGCACGTGCTATGGTTGGGTGTTGCTATGGTGACCAGTGAGCTGAGATAGCAAAGACTTACCTAGCAAAGACTTACAGATGACCTGGAGCCAGTGGATTTGGCAACGAATATGTAGTGAGGGCCAGCCAACGAGAGCATACAGGTCGCAGTGGTGGTAGTATATGGGGCTTTGGTGACAAAACGGATGGCACTGTGATAGACTACATCCAGTTTGCTGAGTAGAGTGTTGGGGACTATTTAAGATGGTGAGGAAAGCACTTTTGAAGAGCAACCAGGCATCCTCTACCGACGGGATGAGGTCAATATCCTTCCAGGATACTCGGGCCAGGTCGATTAGAAAGGCCTGCTCGCTGAAGTGTTTTAGGGAGCATTTGACAGTGATGAGGGGTGGTCGTTTGACCGCGGAACCATTACGCACGCAGGCAATGAGGCAGTGATCGCTGAGATCCTGGTTGAAAAGAGCAGAGGTTTATTTAGAGTTGGTCAGGATGATTTCTAAGAGGGTGCGTAATGGTTCCGCGGTCAAACGGATTTAGGGTTGTACTTGGTAGGTTCCTTGATAATTTGTGTGAGATTGAGGGCATCTAGCTTAGATTGTAGGACGGCTTCGTTGTTAAGCATGTCCCAGTTTAGGTCACCTAACAGTACGAACTCTGAAGATAGATGGGGGGCAATCAATTCACATATGGTGTCCGGGGCACAGCTGGGGGTTGAAGGGAGTCTATAACAAGCGGCAACGGTGAGAGACTTGTTTCTGGAAAAGTAGAAGCTCGAATTGTTTGGGCACAGACCTGGATAGTATGACAGAACTCTGCAGTAGATTGCAACTCCGCCCTCTTTGGCAGTTCTATCTTGTCGTAAAATGTATGTAGGGATGGAAATTTCAGGATTTTTGGTGGCCTTCCTAAGCCAGGATTCAGACACGGCTAGGACATCCGGGTTGGCTGAGTGTGCTAAAGCAGTGAATAAAACAAACTTAGTGAGGAGGCTTCTAATGTTAACATGCATGAAACCAAGGCTTTTACGGTTACAGAAGTCAACAAATGAGAGCGCCTGGGGAATGGGAGTGGTGCTGGGGCTGCAGGGCCTGGGTTAACCTCTACATCACCAGAGGAGTGATCCTACCAGAGGAGTAGGATAAGAGTACGACTAAAGGCTGTAAGAACTGGTCATCTAGTGCATTCGAAACAGAGAGTAAAAGGAGCAGATTTCTGGGCGCGGTAGAATAGATTCAAGGTATAATGTACAGACAAGGGTATGGTAGGATGTGAGTACAGTGGAGGTAAACCTAGGCATTGAGTGATGATGAGAGAGGTTTTGTCTCTAGAGGCACCATTTAAGCCAGGTGAGGTCACCGCATGTGTGGGGAGTGGAACAAAAGGGCTAGCTAAGGCATATTGAGCAGGGCTGGAGGCTCTACAGTGAAATAACACAAAAATCACTAACCAAAACAGCAATAGACAAGGCATACTGACATTAGGGAGAGGCATGTGTAGCCGAGTGATCATAGGGTCCAGCGAGTAGCTAGGCGAGCTGGAGACACGGCGATTCAGACAGCTAGCAGGCCGGGGCTAGCAGATGGGCCTCAGGGGGACGTCGCAACGGAAGAACCTGTTGAAACCCGCTCGGACGGTTACGTCGGCAGACCAGTCGTGATGGATCGGCGGGGCTCCGTGTCGGCAGCAAAGGGTCCAGGCCAATTGGCAAAAGAGGTATTGAAACCCAGGAATTGTCTGATGGATCTCTTCGGCTAGCCGGGAGATGGGCCTAGCTCGAGGCCTGCTCCAGGCTAACTGGTGCTTGCTTCGGGACAGAGACGTTAGCCGGGAGTAGCCACTCGGATAGCAGCTAGCTAGCTGCGATGATCCGGAGTAACGTTTCAGAGCTTGCGGTAGGAATCTGGAGATGTGGTAGAGAAAAGGCAGTCCGATATGCTCTGGGTTGATATCGCGCTGTGCAGACTGGCAGGAATTGACCGGGCTGAGGCTGGCTACGCCAATCAGACGCCATCGTGTGTGTACTTTGCAGTGTGTTTGCTCCGTTAACCATGTTGGGTTGCGGGACGCTGCAGGTCTGAAGGATTCTGGTCTGAGATATACGGTCAGACAGCATCTTCTGAGCTAGGGAGGAAACCTTCATCATCATAATCATCATCACCATCATCATCAGAGGGGGAGTGAGGGAGAGAGACCTTAAATCAGTTTAGACATGGCTTTTTGTTGTACCCATGTAAGTATATTTTTAAGTGTCGACGGGTACACCTGTTTCTGAAAGAAACTGCATTGAGTGAAACCGATAGAATTGTGCTTGGTTTCCATTCTTTATTGTAGAAGCTGTAGTGTTGATTTAGTTAATTACATTCCGCATAGTGTGGGTTCATTTTCAATGACAATGGACAGAACATTTCATCTCAATCAGCATGTGTTGTGTTCTTCTGGTGAAGTCTAATTAAACTACATGCTACAGTAATAATTATCTACAGACAGACACAGCAGGGACAATGAGCTGATTAGACACATTTACATAATTTAAATGCATTTAAACAAATGACTACTTGTCTATGGAATTTCTCCTTCCCTGCCTGATGTCCTTTGGCTCACATTAGATTGTATTGAAACACTCAGACAGGATGGATATATTATAGGCCTGTAAAAAAAATGCTTCCACTGCTTCCAAAAATTCCAATAGGAAAGAGAATACACCATTCACATCACTGAATGGAGGCTTCAGTGTGTTCAATGGTAGCATGCTGTTAATCAGAATGCTGACTGAATCTTATAATAAACTGTGCAAGCATTACTGTTCAGATGCAGGCCAAAATTGTCATCCTCAGCTG
Organism: Salmo trutta; assembly: GCF_901001165.1. Taxonomy (NCBI): domain Eukaryota; kingdom Metazoa; phylum Chordata; class Actinopteri; order Salmoniformes; family Salmonidae; genus Salmo; species Salmo trutta. Next base: position 28,774,764 of record NC_042980.1, on the reverse strand, counting down.
TCGTGTGTGTGCATGTGCATGCATGTGCATGCATGTGTGTGTGCGCATGAGCGTGCCAGTGTGAGGGTGTAAGTTAATACATTTCTGTCACTCTGCAGCCCAGATTGCAAAGCACAGAGAACCTGACCAAACACCACTGTTAGAAGTCTGGAAATGGTTTAGAGAGACAAGTGTGTTTCAATCCAATCTAAGCGGTTATCAGAGGTTAGGACTCAGAGGTTATGGGTTTGCGGTGGGGGTGAGAGGTTATCTGCAGACACCATGTTGTGTGTCGATGTGGAGGAGGGCAGGCAGTCAGCAGCGTAGGTGTGATGAAGGAGTCAGAGCTGAACGCCTGGCATGGCATCACAATGATCACAAAACCTCCTTGCTACCTGGACAGGATCAAGTAGATAGACCTCCTCAGATCTGCTCTTCTCTTCTCTCTTCTCCTCTCTCCCCTCTCCTTCCCTCTCTTCTGCTCTCCTCTCTTCTCCTCCTCTCCTCTCCTTCTCTCCCCTCCCCTCTGTTCTCCTTCTCTCCCCTCCCCTCTGTTCTCCTTCTCTCCCCTCCCCTCTGTTCTCCTTCTCTCTCCTCTGCTCTCCTCTCTCCCCTCTCCTTCCCTCTCTTCTGCTCTCCTCTCTTCTCCTCCTCTCCTCTCCTTCTCTCCCCTCCCCTCTGTTCTCCTTCTCTCCCCTCCCCTCTGTTCTCCTTCTCTCCCCTCCCCTCTGTTCTCCTTCTCTCCCCTCCCCTCTCCTCTCCTCTGTTCTCCTCCCCTCTCCTCTCCTCTTAGCCATTCTTAGGTAGGCGGTGGGGGTGAGAGGTTACCTGTTGACACCATGTTGTGTGTGTGTGTGGAGGCGGAGGAGGGCAGGCAGTCGGCAGTGCCGGCGTGGTGAAGGAGGAGTGGCAGGGAGTCTCCTGCCAGGGTGATGAAGGAGTCCGAGCTGAACACCTTGCATGACATCACGATGATCACACAACCTCCTTGCTAACTGGACAGGATCAAGTAGATAGACTTCCTCTGGTTCTGCTCTGCTCTCTTCTCCTCTCATCATCTCTCCTCTCCTTATTTCCACTCCACACCTCTCTTCTTCCCTCTCCTATCCGCTGCTATCCTCTCTTCTCCTCCTCTCCTCTGCTCTCCTCTCCCCTCTCCTCTCCTCTCCCCTCTGCTCACACTGCTCTCCTCCCCTCCCCTCTCCTCGCCTCGGCCCAGCCATTTGCAGGTAGGCACTCAGGTGCTGACTTCTCTTTTCTGCCCTGTACATGTAAAATCTGCTCTGCTTGGCTGGTCCCACCTCCTCTCGGCTACACAGGTATATGCTCAGGTGGACAGGTCTCAGGAGGGCTCTCCACATTCTCCAGCCAGCAAAGAGGACAGAGAAATGGGTAATTTAATATTCTCTCTAGCTGGGTCTCTCTGGGTCTCTCCCATCTCACAATCACTTTGTTTCTCTCTCTCTGGGTATCTATTTCTTTGTTATTTGTATAATATGGTTGAATGTTGTGAGCACGAGACTCTATAGGGAAAAGATATTCCCATCTTATTCCATTTCAAGCATTGCTAGAGTAACATTTGTAAAGACAGAATAGTCATTAGTGCTACTGTAAAAAGAAGGCACACTACAGTACATATGTCAATAGTATCATCACTACATATGTCAATAGTATCATCACTACATATGTCAATAGTATCATCACTACATATGTCAATAGTATCATCACTACATATGTCAATAGTATCATCACTACATATGTCAATAGTATCATTACTACATATGTCAATAGTATCATCACTACATATGTCAATAGTATCATCACTACATATGTCAATAGTATCATCACTACATATGTCAATAGTATCATCACTACATATGTCAATAGTATCATTACTACATATGTCAATAGTATCATCACTACTGTAGTAACTTGACAAGGAATGCCCACACGCATTTCGATATTACTTTCCTTTACTTTCAACCCAAACCTAAAGGTGTATTGCCAGGTACAAACGGTACAAATATAACAGAACTATATAGCCCACTCAGCCGGTGGTAGAAACACATTGCACAGAACTCACTCTTGGTGATGACATCATCAAAAAGGGAAAGGTCAAGGTTAATGCCAATAATAACCATGTAATTATTTATATAGTGTCCACACTATAACACTTCTCCCCCCTCAATTTAAATCCCCCCCTGTAAGGAAAACATAAGGTTAACAAGTAAACCACATTAGTGTTTTCTTCTCTTTACTACACCACACTGTAGAACTTCTGCTGGTGTTACGGTAAATGTAACCAAAACAACAACAATAAAATGACAGTCCTTATTTCTTTTCAACTAGGTCTGCTGCTCCAAACAAACACTAACACCACGAGTCTCTCAGTCTCAACTACAGAGTTAGTCTTTTGTTAGTGTCCACACTATAACAACTACATATGTCAATAGTATCATCACTACATATGTCAATAGTATCATCACTACATATGTCAATAGTATCATCACTACATATGTCAATAGTATCATCACTACATATGTCAATAGTATCATTACTACATATGTCAATAGTATCATCACTACATATGTCAATAGTATCATCACTACATATGTCAATAGTATCATCACTACATATGTCAATAGTATCATCACTACATATGTCAATAGTATCATCACTACATATGTCAATAGTATCATCACTACATATGTCAATAGTATCATCACTACATATGTCAATAGTGTCATTACTACATACAGTTGAAGTCGGAAGTTTACATACACCTTAGCCAAATACATTTAAACTTAGTTCTTCACAATTCCTGACATTTAATCCTAGTAAAAAGTCCCTGTCTTAGGTCAGTTAGGATCACTACTTTATTTTAAGAATGTGAAACGTCAGAATAATAGTAGAGAGAATGATTTATTTCAGCCTTTATTTCTTTCATCACATGGCCGGCGGAGATGGCCGTCGCCGACAGAGATGGCCGCCTCGCTTCGCGTTCCTAGGAAACTATGCAGTATTTTGTTTTTTTATGTATTATTTCTTACATTGTTACCCCAGGAAATCTTAAGTCTTATTACATACAGCCGGGAAGAACTATTGGATATAAGAGCAACGTCAACTCACCAACATTACGACCAGGAATACGACATTCCCGAAGCGGATCCTCTGTTTGGTCCACCACCCAGAACAATGGATCGGATCCCAGCTGGCGACACAAAACAACGGCGCCGTAGAAGGGGCAGACGGAGCGGTTTTCTGGTCAGGCTCCGTAGACGGGCACATCGCGCACCGCTCCCGAGCATACTACTCGCCAATGTCCAGTCTCTTGACAACAAGGTAGATGAAATCCGAGCAAGGGTTGCCTTCCAGAGAGACATCAGAGATTGTAACATTCTTTGTTTCACGGAAACATGGCTCACTCGGGATACGTCATCAGAGTCGGTACAGCCACCTGGTTTCTTCACGCATCGCGCCGACAGAAACAAACATCTCTCTTTTAAGAAGAAGGGCGGGGGTGTATGCCTTATTATTAACGAGACATGGTGTGATCATAACAACATACAGGAACTCAAGTCCTTTTGTTCACCTGACCTAGAATTCCTCACAATCTAATGCCGACCGCATTATCTACCAAGAGAATTCTCTTCGATCATAATCACAGTCGTGTATATCCCGCCCCAATCAGACACATCAACGGCCCTGAAAGAACTTCATTTGACTCTATGTAAACTGGAAACCACATATCCTGAGGCTGCATTTATTGTAGCTGGGGATTTTAACAAGGCTAATCTGAAAACAAGGCTCCCTAAATTTTATCAGCATATCGAATGCGCGACCCGGCTGGCAAAATCCTGGATCATTGTTATTCTAACTTTCGCGACGCATATAAAGCCCTCCCCCGCCCTCCTTTCGGAAAATCTGACCATGACTCCATTTTGTTGCTCCCAGCCTATAGACAGTGGCTCAGTTGGTAGAGCATGGTGTTTGCAACGCCAGGGTTGTGGGTTTGATTCCCACGGGGGGCCCGTATGAAAATAAATGTATAAAATGTATGAAATGTATGCATTCACTACTGTAAGTCGCTCTGGATAAGAGCGTCTGCTAAATGACTAAAATGTAAAAAAAATGTAAATGATGCTGTTACCCCCGTGCTTCACGGTTGGGATGTTGTTCTTCGGCTTGCAAGCCTCCCCTTTTTCCTCAAAACATAACGATGGTCATTATTGCCAAACAGTTCTATTTTTGTTTCATCAGACTAGAGGATATTTCTCCAAAAAGTATGATCTTTGTCCCCATGTGCAGTTGCAAACGGTAGTCTGGATTTTTATGGCGGGTTTGGAGCAGTGGCTTCTTCCTTGCTGAGCGACCTTTCAGGTTATGTCAGTATAGGACTCGTTTCACTGTGGATATAGATACTTTTGCACCTGTTTCCTCCAGCATCTTCACAAGGTCCTTTGCTGTTGTTCTGGGATTGATTTGCACTTTTCACACCAAAGTACGTTCATCTCTAGGAGACAGAACGCGTCTCCTTCCTGAGCAGTATGACGGCTGCGTGGTCCCATGGTGTTTATACTTGCGTACTATTGTTTGTATAGATGAACGTGGTACCTTCAGGCATTTGGAAATTGCTCCCAAGGATGAACAAGACTTGTGGAGGTCAACATTTTTTTTTTCTGAGGTCTTGGCTGATTTCTTTTGATTAGCCTATCAGAAGCTTCTAAAGCCATGACATCATTTTCTGGAATTTTCCAAGCTGTTTAAAGGCACAGTCAACTAAGTGTATGTAAACTTCTGACCCACTGGAATTGTGATACAGTGAATTATGAATGAAATAATCTGTCTGTAAACAATTGTTGGAAAAATTTCTTGTGTCATGCACAAAGTAAATGTCTTAACAGACTTGCCAAAACTATAGTTTGTTAACAAGAAATTTGTGGAGTGGTTGAAAAATGAGTTTTAATGACTCCAACCTAAGTGTATGTAAACTTCTGACTTCAACTGTAACTATTCATACCCTTTGCTAAGATATTCAAAATTGAGCTCAGATGCATCCTGTTTCCCTTGATCATCCTTGAGATGTTTTTACAACTTCATTGAAGTCCACCTGTGGTAAATTCAATTGATTGGACATGATTTGGAAAGGCACACACCTGTCTATTTAAGGTCCCACAGTTGACAGTGCATGTCAGAGCAAAAACGTAGCCATGAGGTTGAAGGAATTGTCTGTAGAGGTCCGAGACAGGATTGTGTCGAGACACAGATCTGGGAAAGCGTACCAAAAATGACTGCAGCATTGAAGGTCCCCAAGAACACAGTGGCCTCCATCATTCTTAAATCGAAGAAGTTTGGGAACCACCAAGACTCCTAGAGCTGGCTGCCTGGCCAAACTGTGCAATCGGGGGAGAAGAGCCTTGGTCAGGGAGGTGACCAAGAACCCGATGGTCACTCTGAAAGAGCTCCAGTGTTCTTCTGTGGAGATGGGAGAACCTTCCGGAAGGACAACCATCTCTCCAGCACTCTACCAATCAGGCCTTTATGGTAGAGTGGCCAGACAGAAGCCACTCCTCATTAAAAGGCACATGACAGACCGCTTGGAGTTTGCTAAAAAGGCACCTAAAGACTCTCAGACCATGAGAAACAAGATTCTCTGGTCTGATGAATCCAAGATTGAACTCTTTGGCCTGAATGTCAAGCATCACGTCTGGAGGAAACCTGGAAAGTCAACATGCACAGCAAACTAATTACAGGACAGGTGACAGCTTTTTGATTCAGACCAGGGACCGGGGATGGAAGGACTGGGTCTTTATACTGGTCAGGCTGGGGTTGATAATTAGGGACAGGGCTGTGATCAGCTCTTTTAAATGGTCCAGTGCTGATACTGTTGGCCTGGGCTGGGCTCATTTGAACAGCCTGGTTCTTTCAGACAGAGACCAGGAGGACAATATATCAATGTTATTTTTGCCTAGGGTCAGGTTTACGAGACTAATGGGGTGGTGGGCAGAGAGGAGAGTTTCTGATCAGAGACGTGAAACAGCCTCCAAAACTGCACTGATCCATCCTTAATAATAATAAAATAATCATAATACATTTTATTTTGCAGATGCCTTTCAAGACACTCAAGGACATCGTACATTAAAGTAGGCCTACATAAAATCAAGTGCATCAATCGAAAGCGCAATTTAAAGACAAAGGACAAGGCGAACAGGACAGATAAGAAGAGGAGGGAGTGGTTGGGTAGAGGATTCGAACCTGGTTCAGGGTAAAGGTTTAGGGGGTAGGGTTGGGAATAGGATACAGATCTGTTTTAGTGTAAGGGTTTAGGGGGTAGGGTTGGGAATAGGATACAGATATGTTTTAGGGTAAAGGTTTAGGTTTAGGGGGTAGGGTTGGGAATAGGATACAGACCCAGTTTAGGGGGTAGGGTTGGGAATAGGATACAGATATGTTTTAGTGTAAGGGTTTAGGGGGTAGGGTTGGGAATAGGATACAGACCCAGTTTAGGGGGTAGGGTTGGGAATAGGATACAGATCTGTTTTAGGGTAAAGGTTTAGGTTTAGGGGGTAGGGTTGGGAATAGGATACAGACCCAGTTTAGGGGGTAGGGTTGGGAATAGGATACAGATCTGTTTTAGGGTAAAGGTTTAGGTTGGGGGGACGCATCGGGATGCATAGTGAAATGGGAAGGCACAGAAAGGGGGGTAGGCCAGAGTCAATCATAGACGCTAGGCTATACGCACATGAAAAAATACTATAGTGTTTACTATAGTGTATACTATAGTATTCACCGTAGTGTTTTTGCAGACTTTTCTGTAGTATTTACTGTAGCGTTTTTGCGAAGTCCACAAGAACACTACAGTGAATACTGTAGTATTCACAGTTTACTATAGTATAAATACTGCAGGAAAAACATTTTTTTGTATACTGTAGTATTTACTGTAGTGTTATTGCGGACAGTATTATTTACTGTAGTGTTTTTGGGACATTACTGTAGTATTTACTAAAGTGTTTTTATTAGATTTTCTTTGACATAGAAGTCGGGTCTTTCTCCTTGAGGAAACCTACTGGAGAAATACAAAAAGAACTAGGGTTCCAAAACCTGTAGGTAGGTAGGACTGGGTTATGAATGGAGTGTTCAGAGCTTCTGATCTTTTCTATAACTGGTAAGGAACACAATATATGGTCTATTCTTGGCATGTAGGTTTCTCACTTACGGGTGGCACAAATTGGGATATGGGGAGGGGAATGGGCAAGGTATATGCAAATTAAATACTGTATTTACTATAGTTAAAAAAATCTTGTTTATGTGGACTATAGTGTTTTTGCTGAAATTTCTGTAGTTTTTACTACTGTTTTTTTATATAATATTGTAGTATTTACTATAGTATTCTACAGTATATTACAACATTCTATAGTAAGTACTAAACATGATCAAGGGACACTACAGTGTATATAGTATAGTATGCTACACTTTTATAAAAAAGGGTTCCAAAGCGGTTCTTCGGCTTTCCCCATAGGAGAACCCTTTTTGGTTCCAGGTAGAACTGTTTTGAGTTCCATGTAGAACCCTTTCCACAGAAGGTTCTACCTGGAACCCAAAATGGTTCTTTAAAGGGTTCTCCTATGGGGAAAGCTGAAGGCCCAGGCACACATGGCGGAATGGGAGGGGGGGATGACAAGTAGACCAGCAGAGGAGGAGCGGAAGGAGGAGGTATAGGTTGGGAGAAGGTCAGAGAGGTATAGGTGGGTGCCAGGTTGTGAAGGGCTTTGTGTGTGAGGAGGAGTGTCTTAAAGACAATATGGGATTGAAGATCCTTCCATTTTACCATCTATCCATCCATTCATGAGTCACGACTCACACGTGATGGCCCCCGCACAGGGCCGTAACCATGGTTTGAGTTTCAGTGAGGTCCGAAAGGAAAATTTTGAAGCTCATTTACTGCATTTGTATACAATGAAAAAACTTTAAAATGCTATTTGGAGAACAGCAAAAATGACCCTGGCCATTATCACCTTGGCTGCTGTAGGTTCATTCACCTCAGTCAATCAGTCAAGCAAATAGCCTATTAACTATACAATTGTAATGTTATACCCCTGGAAGGAGGAAATATTATAAATTATTCACACTGACAGGTAGCATCAGCGACAAAATGAAAACGTACTGTATTGTTTGCATTTTGATTGCATTTAATGTATGATTAGGAATATAGGGAAGATAAACCATGTGAAGATGTTCATATTGAAACATATTTAATTTTTTTAAAGTTCCTAACTTGTTTCCTCAGGGGACCCCACATGGGGCCCTGACCCCAACTTTGGGAACCCCTGTACTAACCTCTCTCTCTGTTTTCTTCCTCTCTCTTTCTGTTTCATTTGCTTCCTCATGCATGCATTGCAGCCTGCCTTAGCCTTACCACTGAGCGCCACATCATCTGTCTCAGTAGCCTACAATTTGTAAAGCAAAGTTATTATGAGAACTTTGTAGCGTATGCTTTGCTCCTGCTGAGGTAGGCTTTGTTTAACTTTAGCTTCTTACTTCATCCTTCTAGCTGGCTAAGTAATACTAGCCAGAGCCCTTCAACGTTACTGCAGTGCAATAGAAGTCTCTGCCGGCAGCTAGCCACATGACTGACTTGCATATCTATAAGCGACTATTTACCAGTTGTGCACTCATTCTTCGAGAGACTTTTTTTGTTTGTTTCGAGGATGTCTGTAGACATGGCAGGTGTCGCAGGGACTTATTAAAAAAACTTTTGTCCAGCATCTCACAAAAACACCGTCAGCAGAGCCGACTGCGAGCTTGGGTATTTCGGATTTCTTTTTATTTGTATTTATTTAAATGTAGGCTATTTGGGTCCATTTTCCCATTCTAAATCAACTAATATGGTAGCTGAATTACTTTAAATAATGTTTACCATTATGATGACATTCTGCCATCAGTCAGAATAATAACACCAATGATGGTTTCACCAATGAGAAACGTTAAATACATGTTCTGAAATGGCCACAAATGCTCAAATCTAAGGTCATCTATCCTTTAAAAATAATTTACTAAAGTGATTTGATTAATCATTTTGCTAACAGTATTATTTTAGTTTAACACCAAGTGACATTTTTGATTTAGACACCAATTTATAAATGTAATTCTCATATTATGACATACTTAAACGTGTGATAAGCAAATAATTTTACTTTAGACCTCTCCCCCGATAACAGTTCACCACTGGAGAGAATGCTCAAGGTCGTTGTATATCTTTGTAATGAGTGATTTTCAAGGCGGTAATACCAATTACATAAAACTGAGGGTCACACATTATACTGGTAATGAAAATAGGTATTATATAGCCTTCTTTGTTTTATTGATCTATACAATAAAATAAATAATTTTGTTCACTTTATAGCATTAAAAATCATATATCTATATACAGTATACTACAGTACCAGTCAAAAGTTTGGACACACCTACTCATTCAAGGGTTTTTCATAATTTCACTATTTTCTACATTGTAGAATAATAGTGAAGATATCAACACTATGGAATAAGACAATATATAGAATCATGTAGTAACCAAAAAAGTGTTAAACAAATCAAACTATATTTGAGATTCTTCAAAGTAGCCACCCTTTGCCTTGATGACAACTTTGCCCACACTTGGCATTCTCTCAACCAGCTTCATGAGTTAGTCACCTGGAATGCATTTCAGTTAACTCGTGTGCCTTGTTAAAAGTTAATTTGTGGAATTTCTTTCCTTCTTAATTTGTTTGAGTTGTGTTGTGACAAGGTATTTTTTTTCCATTTTTAATTGAACCTTTATTTAACTAGGTAAGTCACCCAACCACTTTTTTGGTTACTACATGATTCCATAGGTGTATTTCATAGTTTTGATGTCTTCACTATTATTCTACAATGAATAGTAAAAATAAAGAAAAACCCTTGAATGAGTAGGTGTGTCCAAACTTTTGACTGGTACTGTATATAAATCCCCAAAACATGTCACTACAACTCTAATATCACTACTGGGACCAGCTGATTTGCTTATCCATAGAACTTTATACAATGTCTAAACATACAGTGTAAAGGACTTGCATTACAATTCATCATTACCGGTAATTAACAGTTCACTATAAACAAAAACATGTATGATGTTTAACTATTTGTCATTTTAAAGTGTTTTTCATGGCAAATGCAACCGCAATTCAAGAACGACCCTGAATCAATGTTGTTTTCGCTCACAAAACAATTATAAACTCAGCAAAAAAAGAAACATCCTCTCACTGTCAACTGCGCTTATTTTCAGCAAACTAAACATGTGTAAATATTTGTATGAACATAACAAGATTCAACAACTGAGGCAAACTGAAAAAGTTCCACAGACATGTGACTAACAGAAATGGAATAATGTGTCCCTGAACAAAGGGGGGGTTCAAAATCTAAAGTAAGAGTCAGTATCTGGTGTGGCCACCAGCTACATTAAGTACTGCAGTGCATCTCCTACTCATGGACTGCCCCAGGATTGCCAGTTCTTGCTGTGAGATGTTACCCCACTCTTCCCCCAAGGCACCTGCAAGTTCCCGGACATTTCTGGGGGGAATGGCCCTAGCCCTCACCCTCCGATCCAACAGGTCCCAGACGTGCTCAATGGGATTGAGATCCGGGCTCTTCGCTGGCCATGGCAGAACAATGACATTCATGTCTTGCAGGAAATCACACACTGAACGAGCAGTATGGCTGGTGGCATTGTCATGCTGGAGGGTCATGTCAAGCTGAGCCTGCAGGGAGGGTATCACATGAGGGAGGAGGATGTCTTCCCTGTAACGCACAGCGTTGAGATTGCCTGCAATGACAATAAGCTCAGTCCGATGATGCTGTGACACACCGCCCCAAACCATGACGAAGCCTCCACCTCCAAATGAATCCCGCTCCAGAGTACAGGCCTCGGTGTAATGCTCATTCCTTCGACGATAAGCGCGAACCCGACCATCACCCCTGGTGAGACAAAACCGCGACTTGTCAGTGAAGAGCACTTTTTGCCAGTCCTGTCTGGTCCAGCGACGGTGGGTTTGTGCCCATAGGCAACGTTGTTGCCGGCCGGTGATGTCTGGTGAGGACCTGCCTTACTACAGGCCCACAAGCACACAGTCCAGCCTCTCTCAGCCTATTGCGGACAGTCTGAGCACTGATGGGGGGATTGTGCGTTCCTGGTGTAACTCGAGCAGTTGTTGTTGCCATCCCGTACCTGTCCCGCAGGTGTGATGTTCGGATGTACCGATCCTGTGCAGGTGTTGTTACACGTGATCTGCCACTGTGAGGACGATCAGCTGTCCGTCCTGTCTTCCAGTAGCGCTGTCTTAGGCGTCTCACAGTACGGACATTGCAATTTATTGCCCTGGCCACATCTGCAGTCCTCATGCCTCCTTGCAGCATACCTAAGGCACCTTTCACGCAGATGAGCAGGGACCCTGGGCATCTTTCTTTTGGTGTTTTTCCAGAGTCAGTAGAAAGGCCTCTTTAGTGTCCTAAGTTTTCATAACTGTGACCTTATTTGCCTACCGTCTGTAAACTGTCTTAACGACCGTTCCACAGGTGCATGTTCATTAATTGTTTATGGTTCATTGAACAAGCATGGGAAACAGTGATTAAACCCTTAACAATGAAGATCTGTGAAGTTATTTGGATTTTTACAAATTATCTTTGAAGACAGGGTCCTGAAAAAGGGCCGTTTCTTTTTTTGCTGAGTTTATGTGATGACCTTAAATCAACATGGAAAACTGATGGATTTGCTAAAACGTCAAAGAATTTCAGGAATTTTACCCTAAATCTAATGAGATGATTAACATTTTTGTTGACTTCACTTTGAATTAATGTTAGTTTACACATTAGTTTACAAATCAATCAAAACTGATGTCTGTGCCCAATGGGACAGGACCCAGCTAATAAGGTTATACAGTGAGGGAAAAAAGTATTTGATCCCCTGCTGATTTTGTACGTTAGCCCAATGACAAAGAAATGATCAGTCTATCATTTTAATGGTAGGTTTATTTGAACAGTGAGAGACAGGGTTTTGCCACCAAGTACTAAGTCATGTTTTGCAGAGGGGTCAAATACTTATTTCCCTCATTAAAATGCAAATCAATTTATAACATTTTTGACATGCGTTTTTCTGGATTTTTTTGTTGTTATTCTGTCTCTCACTGTTCAAATAAACCTACCATTAAAATTCTAGACTGATCATTTCTTTGTCAGTGGGCAAACGTACAAAATCAGCAGGGGATCAAATACTTTTTTCCCTCACTGTAGCAAAGATGATCTATTATTTCGATGATCAGCTCTAACAATGGAAATACATGTCCTCAAAGATGGAAGGCAGGCTTGAGGAGGCGAGATCAGGTGGGAACATTCAAGCCAATGAGAAGTCAGTTACTCATATGAACAACAGGCACAATTTTTATTTTTTATTTGCCAAATTGCCACGTGCGTCCACGTATGTCCGGACCTCTGGCAGTCTCTATGGGGGTGCCACAGGGTTCAATTCTTGGGCCGACTCTCTTCTCTGTATACATCAATGATGTCGCTCTTGCAGCTGGTGAGTCTCTGATCCACCTCTACGCAGACGAAACCATTCTGTATACTTCTGGCCCTTCTTTGGACACTGTGTTAACAACCCTCCAGACGAGCTTCAATGCCATACAACTCTCCTTCCGTGGCCTCCAACTGCTCTTAAATACAAGTAAAACTAAATGCATGCTCTTTAACCAATCGCTGACTGCACCTGCCTGCCCGTCCAGCATCACTACTCTGGACGGTTCTGACTTAGAATATGTAGACAACTGTAAATATAGGTGTCTGATTAGACTGTAAACTCTCCTTCCAGACTCACATCAAACATCTCCAATCCAAAGTTAAATCTCGAATTGGCTTCCTATTTCGCAACAAAGCATCCTTCACTCATGCTGCCAAACATACCCTTGTAAAACTGACCATCTTACCGATCCTCGACTTCGGCGATGTCATTTACAAAATAGCCTCCAATACCCTACTCAACAAACTGGATGCAGTCTATCACAGTGCCATCCGTTTTGTCACCAAAGCCGCATATACTACCCACCACTGCGACCTGTACGCTCTCGTTGGCTGGCCTTCGCTTCATACTCGTCACCAAACCCACTGGCTACAGGTCATCTACAAGACCCTGCTAGGTAAAGTCCCCCCTTATCTCCGCTCACTGGTCACCATAGCAGCACCCACCTGCAGCACGCGCTCCAGCAGGTATATCTCTCCGGTCACCCCCAAAGCTAATTCCTCCTTCGGTCACTTCTCCTTCCAGTTCTCTGCTGCCAATGACTGGAACGAACTACAAAAATCTCTGAAACTGGAAACACTTATCTCCCTCACTAGCTTTAAGCACCAGCTGTCAGAGCAACTCACAGATTACTGCACCTGTACATAGCCCATCTATAATTTAGCCCAAACAACTACCTCTTCCCCTACTATATTTATGTATTTATTTTGCTCCTTTGTACCCCATTATTTCTATTTCTACTTGCACTTTCTTCCACTGCAAATTTACCAAATCTACCATTCCAGTGTTTTACTTGCTATATTGTATTTACTTCGCCACCATGGCCTTTTTTTTGCCTTTACCTACCTTCTCTCACCTCATTTGCTCACATTGTATATAGACTTACTTTTCTACTGTATTATTAACTGTATGTTTGTGTTGAACTCCATGTGTAGCTCTGTGTTGTTGTATGTGTCGAACTGCTTTGCTTTATCTTGGCCAGGTCACAATTGTAAATGAGAACTTGTTCTGAACTTGCCTACCTGGTTAAATAAAGGTGAAATAAAAATATCAGTGCATTGGTAACAGCCTAACCATTAGGAGACTTCTATTCGATCAAATAAGCATCATGTAGAAAATTAGCAATTACATTTTTTGTTGACCAAATTCACACTCTCATTGACCTCCATACAAAAATTCTCCACTTCGTGGTTTTATTTTCATGGACAGATTTTGGGCGGAGTAAACCCTCTTGCTTCGCCTCTTCCTCTCTGGTTATAGCCACTGCTAATCCAGTTCATTAACATGCATCCACCCTGTTTGAGCTGAATTCCACAGTTCAGAAATATTTTTCCTTTTACTGATGTAATCAGTAGAAGAAGGCTTTTTGAGCTTTGTTTTCCATGGACTGACGTAATCAGTAGCAGTATGTAGCACTATAATAACCTGGCCAGTCCCTCCCAGAGTCCCAGCAGACCACAGTTCATACAGGTGACAGTCTGCTACAACCTATATCTGGTTGCAACAGCCAGCCTCTAATAAATTAGCACAGATTTTTAGTGTGAGCAAAGTCTTTGTTCCTTATTTTCTCAAGCCCCCAGTGTAAAACAAAGACGCATGATCGCTGGGGTCACGTGCACACACACACCAGGATTGTTTGGTCCCCCACTGAGATCATAGCATAATGAATGTGGAGAGTTTTAAAGTTTTGATTAGCTGTGAGAAAAAAAGTCTGTGCGTCTTCTTGTATGACATTGGAGAAATACTTTTTACAGATGTCTGTGACTGCCGAGATGTTAAGTGTATAATATCACCCATGCGTTTCCTGTGTCCACTAGACTTCCTGCTAACACCACACTAATGACTAACACAGATTAGGTATAGGAGTTGGGGAGGGGAAATGGAGGGGAGAGGGGAGAACTTGCGTCACATCCAGACTGCCTGCTGACCATCAAACATGATTCACATCAACTATTGGCCTAGTAGTCACAAACACAACTATTGGCCCTGTGCTCGTCTCTGTGGGTGGTGGAGAACATTCCCGCCACACACATGCACACGGTATCTCTGTCCACTGATAGAGGTCAGATCACAGCCCAGCTGTGGCCCTCCTTGGGAGTGGACAGAAAATCAATGGTGTTTATTTTCTAAAATATCAGTCTGACTTCATCGCTTTAGATTCCCCAGTGTCTGTCTGTCTGTCTGTCTGTCTGTCTGTCTGTCTGTCTGTCTGTCTGTCTGTCTGTCTCTCTGACTGTTTTAGCTCATGTAATGGCTCTGTATCTATCTCTTCTTCCAGCCCGTCTCTGTAAATGTGTTGAACTCTACAAGTCTTAAATATCTACATTTGTCATTCATATTCTGTACCAGTCAAAAATTTGGACACACCTGCTCATTCAAGGGTTTTTATTTTATTTTTACTATTTTCTACATTGATATGTAGAAAGATCTCAAAACTATGAAATATCACACATGGAATTATGTAGTAACCAAAAAAGTGTCAAACAAATCAAAATATATTTAATATTTGAGATTCTTCATAGCAGCCACCCTTTGCCTTGATGACAGCTTTGCACACTCTTGGCATTCTCTCAACCAGCTTCATGAGGTAGTCACCTGGAATGCATTTCAGTTAACAGGTGTGCCTTGTTAAAAGTTAATTTGTGGAATTTCTTTCCTTCTTAATGCGTTTGAGCCAATCAGTTGTCTTGTGACAAGGTACGTGAGGTATACAGAAGATAGCCCTATTTGGTAAAAGACCCAGTCCATATTATGGCAAGAACAGCTCAAATAAGCAACGAGAAATACAGTCCATCATTACTTTAAGACATGAAGGTCAGTCAATCCGAAAAATTTTAACGTTTCTTCAAGTGCAGTCGAAGAAAACCATCAAGAACTATGCTGAAACTGGCTCTCATGAGGACCACCACAGGAAAGGAAGACCCAGAGGATAAGTTCATTAGAGTTACCAGCCTCAGTCATTGAAGCCTAAATAATTGCTTCACAGAGTTCAAGTAACAGACACATCTCAACATCACCTGTTCAGAGGAGACTGCGTGAATCAGGCCTTGTTGGTCAGATTGCTGCAAAGAAACAACTACTAAAGGACACCAATAGGAAGAGACTTGCTTGGGCCAAGAAACACGAGCAATGGACATTAAACTGGTGGAAATCTGTCCTTTGGTCTGATGAGTCCAAATTTGAGATTTTTGGTTCCAACCCCAGTGTCTTTGTGAGACAGAGTAGGTGAACGGATGTTCTCCGAGATCATCCGTGAGGAGGAGGTGTGATGGTGTGGGGGTGCTTTGCTGGTGACACTGTGATTCATTTAGAACTCAAGGCACACTTAACCAGCATGACTACCACAGCATTCTGCAGCGATACGCCATCCCATCTGGTTTGTGCTTAGTGAGACTATCATTTGTTTTTCAACAGGACAATGACCCAACACACCTCCAGGCTGTGTAAGGGCTATGTGACCAAGAAGGAGAGTGATGGAGTACTACATCAGATTCCCTGGCCTCCACAATCACCCGACCTCAATCCAACTGATATAGATTGGGATGAGTTGGACCGCAGAGTAAAGGTAAAGCAGCCAACAACTGCTCAGCTTATGTGGGAACTCCTTTAAGACTGTTGGAAAAGCATTCCAGGAGAAGCTGGTTGTGAGAATGCCAAGTGTGCAAAGCTGTCATGAAGGCAAAGGGTGGCTACTTTGAAGAATGTAAAATATAAAATATATTTTGATTTGTTTAACACTTTTTTGGTTACTACATGATTCCATGTGTGTTATTCCATAGTTTTGATGTCTTCACTATTATTCTACAATGTAGAAAATAGTAAAATAACGAAAAACCCTTGAATGAGTAGGTGTTCTAAAACTTTTGACTGGTACTGAAGCTGAGCAGATGAAACACGCTCTTTGAAAAAAGACTAATGGTGGCATTCCAAACTTACATGATGGAGGACAAAGAAGTCAGGTTCCATTCTTACCATCCACAGAGTGTTGTTAGTGTAGTCAGACGTGAGGGTGAGGTTCCATTCTTACCATCCACAGAGTGTTGTTAGTGTAGTCAGACGTGAGGGTGAGGTTCCATTCTTACCATCCACAGAGTGTTGTTAGTGTAGTCAGACGTGAGGGTGAGGTTCCATTCTTACCATCCACAGTGTTGTTAGTGTAGTCAGACGTGAGGGTGAGGTTCCATTCTTACCATCCACAGAGTGTTGTTAGTGTAGTCATACGTGAGGGTGAGGTTCCATTCTTACCATCCACAGAGTGTTGTTAGTGTAGTCAGACGTGAGGGTGAGGTTCCATTCTTACCATCCACAGAGTGTTGTTAGTGTAGTCAGACGTGAGGGTGAGGTTCCATTCTTACCATCCACAGAGTGTTGTTAGTGTAGTCATACGTGAGGGTGAGGTTCCATTCTTACCATCCACAGAGTGTTGTTAGTGTAGTCAGACGTGAGGGTGAGGTTCCATTCTTACCATCCACAGAGTGATGTTAGTGTAGTCAGACGTGAGGGTGAGGTTCCATTCTTACCATCCACAGAGTGTTGTTAGTGTAGTCAGACGTGAGGGTGAGGTTCCATTCTTACCATCCACAGAGTGATGTTAGTGTAGTCAGACGTGAGGGTGAGGTTCCATTCTTACCATCCACAGTGTTGTTAGTGTAGTCAGACGTGAGGTTGAGGTTCAGTTGCCCTGTGAGGAAAAAGGGAATAGGAAGTGACCAGGTGCTATGCCCCCCCCCCTCCCCCCCAGGGATAAACCTACCAGCAATTATTTCACTCCAGTAGCAGAATATCTAAGTCATTATCCTGTTGTTACCAGCCTCCACATCTGCTTCTGCTGCTGGTCTGCTCTGCTCTGTCCAGGGAGGGGAGGGGAGGGGAGAGGAGAGGTAAGGAGAGATGGCGAGGCGGCAAGGAGAGCAGAACATAGGAGAAGTAGGCTACTGCTGCAGCAACTGAACTCCTTTATTTCTTAATGATTTGTGCCATTTTGTGCCTCTTGAATGTACCACTTGCAAATGTTTTGGAAAATGGTTCACCTCAGGTAATTCAATGAAAGGCAGCAATAAATCATTTAATTAATTTGTTACGATGAGAATCTAAGCCAAATGCAGATGGGAGTTTGGCTGGAACTTCAAGGATGTGAGTAAACAACACAAAGACACCCACCACAGTCTCTCTCACACACACAGTGTTCACATTCATGTACCTGACTTAAGGCTTCAAATTCATGTGGCTTTGCTAACAATGAAACACTGTATCCAGCAAATCAATCTAATGAGTTGCTGGTGAAAGATTCTGTCACATTGTGCAGCTTCTTTGTGCAACTTCTTTCCTCATTATCGTTCACCCCCATCATCTGGCTCTGTCTGGTCAATGTCGGTCTGTCCTTGTTGCCGGGGGCTGAGTCTGGCTATGTGAGAGAAGTGGTGTAATGGCTTGGCTGGCTGGGTTCACTGGTGTTGGCCTTCTCTCTGACTCATTTCCCCTTTGACAGAAATGGTTGAGTCTGGGTGTTCCTGCGCACTGCCGCGCGTGTGTGTGTGTGTGTGTTTTGGAGCGCAAACTGAGCCAAGCTATTATTCTATTTAGCTACTGCAGCGTGGATTGCAAAGGTAGTGTCTATTTATCTCATCATAATATTATTGTGTGTCTCTCTCTGTGTCATGATGAGGTGTCCTCAACCACAGAGACATCAACACACCTTTACAACATCACCAAGACGTCTGCAGTTTAAAAACATTTATGGATATTTCATTATCAGTAAACATCACTATTAGGCTCTACCTCTGCTTATACAGGTTCAGATGAGTCCAGATCAGTTCCATGAGTTTGCCCTCATAAGGGTCATTCCTATTGAGACCCAAGCATAGATCCTAATTAGGATTTTTTTTAATTACCCTTCAGAAATACTTTTAATAGGCCTCTAATTATGACAATAAAAATAAATATATTTTTAAGTTTGTAGAAAAAAATTCTGGAATTGTTGCAAAAATGCCACATTGGGCATTGATTGTAGTAACATTTTGTAGTAAAAGAACTGAAATTCTATAGAAATCATATCAAAATGGATGAAAAGCATTGACGTGATGGAACATTTTTGACAACTGTAAATCTGAAATGAAGTTATATTTTGTCTGAAATAGCTAAATTGATCAACTTGACCAATCCAAATATTAGTATTTTGCTTTCAAAAAAAAGGATAAACTATTTTGAGTGTTTTCTATGAATGGGGAACATCTAACTTGCATTTAGTAATATTTGAAAAACAGCTTCTATCTCAAGGCCATCAGACTGCTAAACACCCATCACTAGCACATCAGAGGCTGCTGCCTATAGACATAGATTAGGAATCACTGGCCACTTTAAGGAAATGAAACACTAGCCACTCTAATAATGACTCCGTATCTTTCATGACTCATCTCATGTGTAAACTGTACTCTATACTATTCTACGGTAACTTAGTCACTTTAATTGTTTGTAAATATTGCATCACCCATCTCATATGTACAGTTGAAGTCGGAAGTTTACATACACTTAGGTTGGAGTCATTAAAACTCGTTTTTCAACCACTCCACAAATTTCTTGTTAACAAACTACAGTTTTGGCAAGTCGGTTAGGAGATCAACTTTGTGCATGACACAAGAAGTTTTTCCAACAATTGGTTACAGACAGATTATTTCACTTATAATTAACTGTATCACAATTCCAGTGGGTCAGAAGTTTGCATACACTAAGTTGACTGTGCCTTTAAACAGCTTGGAAAATTCCAGAAAATTATGTCATGGCTTTAGAAGCTTCTGATAGTCTAATTGACATCATTTGAGTCAATTGGAGGTGTACCTGTGGATGTATTTCAAGGCCTATCTTCAAACTCAGTGCCTCTTTGTTTGATATCATGGGAAAATCTAAAGAAATCAGCGAAGACCTCAGAAAAAAATTGTAGACCTCCACAAGTCTGGTTCATCCTTGGGAGCAATTTCCAAACATCTAAAAGCACCAGGTTCATCTGTACAAACAATAGTACACAAGTATAAACACCATGGGACCACGCAGCCATCATACCGCTCAGGAAGGAGACGCGTTCCGTCTCCTAGAGATGAACGTACTTTAGTGCGAAAAGTGCAAATCAATCCCAGAACAACTGCAAAGGACCTTGTGAAGATGCTGGAGGAAACAGGTACAAAAGTATCTATATCCACAGTAAAACGACATAACCTGAAAGGTCGCTCAGCAAGGAAGATGCCACTGCTCCAAACCCGCCATAAAAAAGCCAGACTACGGTTTGCAACTGCACATGGGGACAAAGATCATACTTTTTGGAGAAATGTCTTATGGTCTGATGAAACAAAAATATAACTGTTTGGCCATAATGACCATTGTTAGGTTTTGAGGAAAAAACCGTGCAGCATCATGTTGTGGGGGTGCTTTTGCTGCAGAAGGGACTGGTGCACTTCACAAAATAGATGGCATCATGAGGGAGGAAAATTATGTGGATATATTGAAGCAACATCTCAAGACATCCGTCAGGAAGTTAAAGCTTGGTCGCAAATGGGTCTTCCAAATGGACAATGACCCCAAGCATACTTCCAAAGTTGTGGCAAAATGGCTTCAGGACAACAAAGTCAAGGTATTGGAGTGGCCATCACAAAGCCCTGACCTCAATCCCATAGAAAACTTGTGGGCAGAACTGAAAAAGCGTGTGCGAGCAAGGAGGCCTACAAACCTGACTCAGTTACACCAGCTCTGTCAGGAGGAATGGACCAACATTCACCCAACTTATTGTGGGAAGCTTGTGGAAGGCTACCCGAAACGTTTGACCCAAGTTAAACAATTTAAAGGCAATGCTACCAAATACTAATTGAGTGTATGTAAACTTCTGACCCACTGGGAATGTGATGAAAGAAATAAAAGTTGAAATAAATAATTCTCTACTATTATTCTGACATTTCACATTCTTAAAATAAAGTGAGGATCCTAACTGACCTAAAACAGGGAATTTTTACTAGGATTAAACTGAGTTTAAATGTATTTGGCTGAGGTGTATGTAAACTTCCGACTTCAACTGTATATACTGTACTCTATACTATGCCAATGTATCTTAGTCCAATGCCGCTCTGACATACTGAATATGTATTTATATTCTTAATCCATTCCTTACTTAGATTTACGTGTATTTTGGGTATATGTTGTGAAACTGTTAGATATTACCTGTTAGATATTACTGCACTGTCGGAGCTAGAAGCACAAGCATTTCACTACACCCACAATAACATCTGCTAAACATGTGTACATGACCAATACAATTTGATTTGTTTTGATTTGATTTGGTTGTCCTTTCTGGCTCACAATATTCTTTTCTCTATTCATTTTTTTCTACATAATTTAATCTTGGGGAAGACAGGAAATTATATCTCAAGTCATGTACTTGCATGGATGGCTTACAACATACGCTTGTGTAGGGGACTAGCGTGGTTCACACGAGTGGACAGGTTCCTTATGTTTCAGAAGCTACTGATGCCACAAGAATCCTACTGACACACAACAAATACTACTAAGAGATACATGTGGGTCTAAGGAGTATGTAGTGTTTGACATTGTTTTTTAGTTTAGGACCTGTACAGGATGCAATATACAGTGGGAACCGTTGCGTTTTTACTACCGTGGGTCTCACAGGGTTATAAGAAAACATACCTCCCATGGCCACTGAGACCGACTGGGGAGGGTTTGCTTGGTGACAGTGTGTCTCCATCTATTAATATTTCATCATGTTCAAAACAATATTACTATTACTACCTTATTCACAATGGTATAGTGCAGTTAAGGTGAGGTATCGTACGACATTTAAACACAGGACTTTTTCTGTTCTTTACTCCAAAGTAGAGGTATATTTTCTCAACTTTCAGGGTTACTTCTGACAAAAGATAAGAAGACACTTGGGTCGTATGAGGACTCATCTGATGAGAGTGACAGGAACACCTTGAGCAAGTCACATTACCCTAATCTTCTCCATGGTCCGCCGTACCTCTATGCCTAATCCTGTAAAACAACACATTTCACTGCACCTATCCGGTGTACAGTATCTGACAATAAAAAACATAATCAATGGGCTATTGTGTGGGTTCTTTGAGAATGTACTAAAACTGTTTATCACATAACTACTACTTTATTAAATGTTTTTTTGGAATGCCACAATGTTTTCTTTTTTCACCCCACCTTTTTTCACCTCGTAAAACTGACCATCTTACCGATCCTCGACTTTGGCGATGTCATTTACAAAATAGCCTCCAACACCCTACTCAACAAATTGGAGGCAGTCTTCCGTTTTCCGTGCCATCTGTTTTGTCACCATAGCCCCATATACTACCCACCACTGCGACCTGTACGCTCTCGTTGGCTGGCCTTCGCTTCATACTCGTCGCCAAACCCACTGGCTCCAGGTCATCTACAAGACCCTGCTAGGTAAAGTCCCGCCTTATCTCTGCTCGCTGGTCACCATAGCTGCACCCACCCGTAGTGCGCGCTCCAGCAGGTATATGTCACTTTTCACCCCCAAAGCCAATTCCTCCTTTGGCTGCCTCTCCTTCCAGTTCTCTGCTGCCAATGACTGGAACGAACTACAAAAATCTCTGAAACTGGAAACACTTATCTCCCTCACTAGCTTTAAGCACCAGCTGTCAGAGCAGCTCACAGATCACTGCACCTGTACATAGCCCATCTATAATTTAGCCCAAACAACTACTCTTCCCCTACTGTATTTATTTATTTTGCTCCTTTGCACCCCAGTATTTCTACTTTGCACTTTCTTCTACTACAAATCTACCATTCCAGTGTTTTACTTGCTATATTGTATTTACTTCGCCACCATGGCCTATTTATTGCCTTTACCTCCCTTATCTCACCTCATTTGCTCACATTGTATATAGACTTATTTTTCTACTGTATTATTGACTGTATGTTTGTTTTACTCCATGTGTAACTCTGTGTTGTTATATGTGTCGAACTGCTTTGCTTTATCTTGGCCAGGTCACAATTGTAAATGAGAACTTGTTCTCAACTTGCCTACCTGGTTAAATAAAGGTGAAATAAAATAAAAAACCTTCCTCCACTTTATCCACCCCATCACATAATTTCATCAACAGACGGCTCTCTAGTAATTGAGCCTGGGGACGAGGTTACTCATCACAGAACATCTTTATTATTTATTTGAAATAAGGCCCTGTTTGATCTGATCAGTTAGTGATGTAGATATGGTTACTCTAAGCACCATGCTGCTCTAACAGTCACAGAGTGTCACGTCCTGACCATAGTAAGATGTTATTTTCTATGGTAGAGTAGGTCAGGGCGTGACAGGGGGTGTTTTTCTATGTTTTGTATTTCTATGTTCATGTTCTAGTTTTGTATTTCTATGTTGGTTTTGTTTGGGATGATCTCCAATTAGAGGCAGCTGGTCCTCGTTGTCTCTAATTGGAGATCATACTTAAGTAGGGTTTTTTTTCCACCTGGGTTTGTGGGAGATTGTCTTTGAGTTAGTGTATGTTTCACCTCTGCGTCATGGTTTGTTGTTTTTGTTATTCAGTTTAGTTGTATGTATGCATAGTTTCACAGTTCAATAAAAAAATGTGGAACGATACACACGCTGCGCTTTGGTCCGCTTCTTCAACCTACGACAACCGTGACAAAGAGTAACTGACAAGGATGAAAGGGATGGAATGTGGTAGCAGTTTAATTCCACAGAAGGCTGCTGAGGGGAGAACGGCCCACGGGTGGCACTCATCATCACCATGCAGATTGCCATCATTACCTAGGTAGTTGGCTGGATACACATGCACACACGCAGGAACGCACGTACACACGCGCACACACACACACACACGCACACACACACACTCACACAAAGGGTTCTACATGGAACCCAAAAAGGTTATACCTGTAAGTAAAAAGGATTTTACTTGGAACCAAAAAGGGTGCTCCTATAGGGACACCTGAAGAACCCTTTTTTCAAATAGTGTAGTTATGCTCAGCAAGTCCTCATCATCCTTTTATTCATTTATAAGAGACCAGAAGCACAACTGGAATGCGGTCCTGTCCACAGCATACAGTGCATTCGGAAAGTATTCAGACCCCTTGAATTTTCCCACATTTTGTTACGTTAAAGCCTTATTCTAAAATTGCTTACATTTTTTTTTATCATCACCAACACACAAATACCCCATAATGACAAAGCGAAAACAGGTTTTAGGAATTTCTGCCCATTTTTTCCCCCTTTTTAAAAAACAGAAATACCTTATTAACATAAGTATTCAGACCCTTTGCTATGAGGCTCGTTATTGAGCTCAGGTGTAACCTGTTTCCATTGATCATCCTTGAGATGTTTCTACAACTTGATTGGAGTCCACCTGTGGTAAATCCAATTGATTGGACATGATTTGGAAAGACACACACCTGTCTATATAAAGGTCCCACAGTTGACAGTGGATGTCAGAGCGAAAAACCAAGCCATGAGGTCGAAGGAATTGTCCGCAGAGCTCCGAGACAGGATTGTGTCAAGGCACAGATCTAGGGAAGGGTACTAAAAGATTTCTGCAGCATTGAAGGTCCCCAAGAACACAGTGGCCTCCATCATTCTTAAATGGAAGAAGTTTGGAACCACCAAGACTCTTCCTAGAGCTGGGCACCCAACCAAACTGAGCAATCAGGGGAGAAGGGCCTTGGTCAGGAAGGTGACCAAGAATCCAATGGTCACTCTGACTGAGATCCAGAGTTCCTCTGTGGAGATGGGAGAACCTTCCAGAAGGACAACCATCTCTCCAGCACTCCACCTATCAGGTCTTCATGGTAGACTCTCCTCAGTAAAAGGCACATGACAGCCCAATTGGAGTTTGCCAAAAGGCACCTAAAGGACTCCCAGACTATGAGAAACAAGTCTAGTCTGATGATACCAAGATTGAACTCTTTGGCGTCTGGAGAAAACCTAGGCAACATCCCTACGGTGGTGGTGGCAGCATCATGCTGTGGGGATGTTTTTCAGCGGCAGGGACTGGGAGAATAGTCAGAATCAAGGGAAAGATGAACGAAGCAATGTACAGAGAGATCGTTGATGAAAACCTGCTCCAGAGCGCTCAGGACCTGACTGGGGCGAAAGTTCACCTTCCAACAGGACAACGACCCTAAGCACACAGCCAAGACAAAGCAGGAGTGGCTTAGGGACAAGTCTCTAAATGTCCTTGAGTGGCCCAGCCAGAGCCCAGACTTGAACCCAATCTAACATCTCTGGAGAGACCTGAAAATATCTGCGCAGCAACGCTCCCCATCCAACCTGACAGAGCTTGAGAAGATCTGCAGAGAAGAATGGAAGAAACTCCCCAAATACAGGTGTGCCAAGCTTGTAGCATCATACCCAAGAAGACTCAAGGCTGAAATCGCTGCCAAAGGTGCTTCAACAAAGTTGAGGGTCTGAATACTTACATAAATGTGATATTTCATTATTTTATATATATATATATTTGGAAACCTGTTTTTGCTTTGTCATTATGGGTATTTTTATTTTTTATTTAACTAGGCAAGTCAGTTAAGTACAAGTTCTTATTTTACAATGACGGCCTACTCCAGCCAAACCCACCCATAACCCGGACGACACTGGGCTAATTGTGCTCTGTCCTATTGGACTCCTGATCAGCCTTCCCTGTAGCTCAGTTGGTAGAGCATGGTGTTTGCAACACCAGGGTTTTGGATTCGATTCCCACGGGGGCCAGCACAGAAAAAAAAAAAAATTATGAAATGTATGCATTCACTACTGTAAGTCGCTCTGGATAAGAGCGTCTGCTAAATGACGTAAATGTAAATGATCACAGCCAGTTGGGATACAGCCCAGGATCGAACCAAGGTCTGTAGTGACACCTCTAGCACTGAGATGCAGTGCCTTAGACCACTGCGCCACTCAGGAGCCTTGAGTGTAGATTGATGAGGGAAAAAACTATTTAATCAATTTTAGAATAAGGCTGTAACATAACAAAATGTGGAAAAAGTCAAAGAGTCTGAATACTTTCTGAATGCACTGTATCCTAAACAAAACAACTCAGAATAGCACTCTGATAACTAGAGCTTGTTACTTGCATGCTGTAAAGAGTGGATTGGACTAGCAGAGACAGTGCACCGTATTAATTATACTCCTTCAGTACCGTCAATATCTGGCCAGGGATGCCATCTTTCTGACTCATATAGTCTTATCTCCAGACTATTACAAAATACAGAACAGAACACCTCAGAACACCTGTACATTCTGAAGAACTGACTGAAGCTCACTGGCAAGAATCTGAATTTTATTACAATTCAAGGAAACTTTTGCAGGGTTTGTTGAAAGGGAATTGAGTCAACTGTATAATCCATCCTTATTTCTCATCAAAAAGTAATGAGTCATTGTAGAAGGAGCCCAGATTGTTTTGGTAGACTTCTAGACTTCTGCACTCTCTATGCCCTACTTTGCTATTACACCCACTTCTTATTCAATTGGGAGTTATGGAGAGAAAATCAAATTTGATATTTAGGAGGGAAAGATGTAACTACATTGAACCATGGATATTATATTTTAAGAGGGGAATTTCTGTATCCAAACCTAGCAAGGGAGTGTTAGCATGTTAGTGTTGATAATGTTCAGACAGTTTAAGACATGTCTTTTCTTCATCCACCTCCATGATCTCTGAGCGCGATTGTCTGTACTTTCAGTGGAAGGACTGGCATTGTGTAGGAGAGACAGGGTGACACCATGCACCTGTCAGAGGACAATGGCCCTTCCCCTGCAAGGTCTATGGTGTGATGGTCAGTGTAGAGGCCATTGGGCTGTGCCTGTGACAGAGCACATGAGGACATGATTATAAATCTGTGATGTTCTTTCATTTACCCTTAACACAGCCCATCGAAATCCACACACCACCCAACCAAGCAGTGTTAAAACCAACTCTGCCCGTTCAAACAGTGTTAAAACCAACAATGCCCATCCAGAGCCAAGACAGGACAAAATGTGGCTTCAGCTGGCCCTTGATTCAGTGACCAACACAGACTAAACATCTCCCTGTCTCCCCCCTCATCATCGTTCACCCAGTCCCCCCCTCACCCAGTCTCATGTCCTTCTAATAGCACAGGAGCTGATATCATCACTGGATAAACATTGTTCTGAAATCAACAGCTAGCACCTGACGTTTTACAATTTGCAGTGCAGTTGTTTGGGATGTGTGCGTGTGTGTGTCCGTGTGTGTGTGGCGGGAATGTTCTCTACCACCCACAGAGACGGGCACTGGGCCTAAACCTCCTATGTGGGTGTACACTTGCGTGCGTGTAAGTGTTTTGGAGCATATCTGATTGTAGATCTGACTGGTAAATCTGTATGAATGGCAGTTTCCATTTGTTTTGTTGACTTTGACATGTTGCCAAATTTCTCTCTGTTATCTCAGCTTTGCATTTTGATGGCAATAATAATTCATGCACAGGTTCTGCCAGAGGTTAGTTAGAGGTTAACTACAACAGTCTTCATGTTTCCTTCATTTTCATCTCACCTAACATTTCCACTTAACACAGATACCATAGAAAACAAGTACTTTCATATTGGTAGGCTATTATCTGTAACGGTGGTCTTGTAGAACCATGTGCCACTAAAAGTGACATTATGATGATGGTTACCTAATTTTTATATATATATGGTCTATGCTTCATGCAGGTGATTCTGTGTGGCTCAGTTGGTAGAACATGGTGCTTGCAACACTAGGGTTCTGGGTTCAATTCCCATGGGGGACCAGTATGACAATGTATGCATTCACTACTGTGAATTGCTCTGGACAAGAGCTATGACAAATGTAAATTACAGTGCCTAGTTGTTGAATGAGCACTGATGCACCGTTCTTCACAGACCTGTGTTCAGGTAGCCACAATAGTGGAATTTGCAGTTTGCTTTCAAAATAAAAGTCCTCCATCACAAGTAATTAACATAGTTAAAATGGAATCATGCCATATTTGGACAAGATAATGCTAAACAAGATTGGGATGTTGTTATATAACAACAATTAGTTGAAATTGCAGTGTGGATTTATTAGAATTGCATTGGGGGCATACTTATATGCACTATTGGTTCTGTGAATTGTGGTATCAGTTTACCTGGTGACACCAACAGATTACAGTTCTGAAGAGTTTACACAAATATTAGCGTCAAAGCTCAGATTATGGAACTTTAACTGTGGGAAATCACCTCACTATACAGCCTATTGTGCGTATTGACATTCATATTGTAATGTACAGCCTTACCTACAGTATGGCTCTTGGGTCCATGAAATGAGGTATCAGCCTACTCAGTAACACACAAAGAACACAACTGTGAAGAGTTTTCACAAATATTAGTGTCATAGTACACATTGCAGGACTTTGAAACATGTGAAATGAGCCACATTAACCCAATGAGTCCCACCGTAACGCCAGTGCGTTTTGGACTTCTAGCACCTTTTAAACACTGTGTTGAGCTGCAGAAGTCTGGATCGTACTATTGGATTCTTCCATTTCTTCTGCATCCTTAAATACGAACCATTAGTCTGTGTGATTAACGGGGGCTGAGCTAGAGTGGTGTTGTGAGACAAGGGAGGATCCCGAAGGGGGCCAGGGACAGGTCTTTTCCGAATGGTTTGAGCTACAAACTATTGAGAAAAAACTGGGACTCAAATCAAATCGTATTAGTCAAATGTGCCGAATACAACAGGTGTAGACCTTACAGTGAAATGCTTACTTACGAGCCCCTAACCAACAATGCAGTTTAAAAAAAATAATAATAATAACATAAGAAATAAGCAACAAGTAATTAAAGAGCAGCAGTAAAATTACAATAGCGTGACTATATACAGGGGGGTACTGGTACAGAGTCAATGTGTGGAGTCACCGGTTATTCGAGGTAATTGAGGTAATATGTACATGTAGGTAGAGTTATTAAAGTGACTATGCATAGATGATAACAACAGAGTAGCAGTAGAACCCGCACACTGCTCTCGATAGTATCACTGCTCTTTAATAAGCTTTACATATCGGCCTCACGGCCTTCATGAAATCTCTGACTAAGCCCTTGAGGCCGATACATACAGCTTATTAAAGAGCAGTGATACTATCAAGAGCAGTGTGCGGGTTCCTTCTTTTTTCTCATTTTATTCAGCTGTTACCAGGCACCTGCAAAAAAGATAGCTCAGATGTGCGAGTGGCTTTTGAATTTTGAGCTACAAACTATTAAAAGCTATCTATGAAAAACAGAGACTCTCATGAACATGGGCATGTAACATAGCCACCCTTGTTTCTAGGAAACCATCAACAAAATATATAATTTGACCAAATATTTAGGAAGAGGTCATAATTTCATGGAGTCTGTGAAGGAAGACACCATATGGAAAAGGTGGTAGGCAAAAAAAATAGATTTTTACCAAGTCAAATGTTATGTTAGTGGTTTCATGATGCTTGTACCTAAACCAAGGTAGATTTTTTTAGTATTTTTTTTTTTTACAGAATTTGGAGATCTACACATCAGTTGGGGTCAATATAAGTAAGCTATGAGTAATATGAGTA
Organism: Salmo trutta; assembly: GCF_901001165.1. Classification (NCBI taxonomy): domain Eukaryota; kingdom Metazoa; phylum Chordata; class Actinopteri; order Salmoniformes; family Salmonidae; genus Salmo; species Salmo trutta. The sequence goes on along the minus strand of NC_042980.1, from coordinate 28,745,405 downwards.
AGCTTCAATATGAGGCCCTAAACCTAGCATGAAAGTGCATCCTTGTAGCCATGTGGGCTAATATAGTCAAAATGTTTGCCTTGGGGTAAGTTTAACCAATGGCCATGGGGTAAGTTGAGCCAAAGGTTGAGCCAACGGCAAGTTGAGAAAAATGAAGTGTTTTCTTCTCAGGCTTAAAGTTGAAATATGTAACTTTTTGGGTGACCGGACCAAATTAACATACAAATGTGAATTGTAGATCTGTCATTCTCATTGAAAGCAAGTCTAATAAGCAGTAGATATTTTCTATGTGCACTATTTCTATGCTTCCGGTTCTTACGTGTCCATATTTGTGGTTATTGAAAAGATATTTGACTGCAGTTTAGATGGTACAATGATTCTCTACACTATACATTGATTGTTTTGTCACATATACTTAAATTAGGTGAACTATTAGAATTTTAGCAACCAGGAGATGGCAGAGTGTTTTCTGCATATTGCACCTTTAATGCATGGCATTATTGCTGGGATATAAGGTAAGGCAGTACATTGCAATATGCATGTTCAATACATAGTAGGTTTACTGGTGAGCTTAATGTGGCTCATTTCACACCGGTTTCAGAGTCCACCAATAAGTGCTATGATGATATTGTTTGTGAAAACTCTTAAAGGAATACTTCGGGATTTTGGCAATGAGGCCCTTTATATACTTGGATAATGGATTCCATTACGCCAGCACTAGTTAGCAACTTCCTTCAAACCACACGCAGAGACATAAAAATGGTATCCACGAGTTCATCTGACTCTGGGGAAGTAGATAAAGGGCCTCATTGCCATAATCCCGAAGTATCCCTTTAATAGTTCTAATCTGTGGATGTCACTGAGTAGGCTGATACCCCATTTCATGGACCCAATATCCATAGGTAAGGCTGTACATTGCTTTATGAATGTTCAATACGCACAATGGGCTGTTTAGCGAGGTGATTTACCTCAGTTAAAGTTCCCTAATGTGAGCTAAAAGATAAATATTTGTAAAAGTTTGTAATCTTTTGGTGTCACTGGGTAGGCTGATACCCCACTTCATGGACCTAAGATCTATAGGTAAGGCTGTACATTGCAATATGAATGTTAAATACATAGTTGGTTGTCTGGTGAGCTTAATGTGGCTCATTTCAAACCATTTTCAAAGTCTCACAATAAGTGCTATGATGCTAATATCTGTGAAAACTCTTCACAGTAGTGTTCTGTGGGTGTCACTGAGTAGGCCGATACCCCATTTCATGGACCCAAGATCCATAGTTAAGGCTGTACATTGCATATACAGTGCATTCGGAAAGTATTCAGACACCTTCCCCTTTTCCACATTTTGTTACATTACAGACTTACTCTAAAATGAATTACAATTCTTTTTTTTACTCATCAATCTACACACAATACCCCATAATGACAAAGCAAAAACAGCACCTTGGGCAGCAATTACAGCCTTGAGTCTTCTTGGGTATGACGCTACAAGCTTGGCACACTTGTATTTGGGGAGGTTCTCCCATTATTCTCTGTAGATCCTCTCAAGCTCTGTCAGGGTGGATGGGGATCCCCACAGCATGTTGCTGCCACCACCATGCTTCACCCTAGTGTTTTATTTATTTTTATTTAACCTTTATTTAACCAGGAAGGGCTCATTGAGATTTTAAATCTGTTGGTATTGGCCAGGTGATGAGAGGTGCCTGGTTTCCTCCAGATGTAACGCTTGGCATTCAGGCCAAAGAGTTCAATCTTGGTTTCATTAGAGCAGAGAATCTTGTTTCTCATGGTCAGAGAGTCCTTTAGGTGCCTTTTGGCAAACTCGAAGTGGGCTGTCATGTGCCTTTTATGAGAGGTGGCTTCCGTTTTCCCACTCTACCATAAAGGCCTGATTGGTGGAGTGCTGTCCTTCTGGAAGGTTCTCCCATCTCCACAGACGAACTCTGTCAGAGTGACCATCGGATTCTTGGTCACCTCCCAGACCAAGGCCCTCCTCCCCCGATTGCTCAGTTTGGCCTGGCCGTCAGCTCTAGAACGAATCTTGGTGGCTCCAAATTTCTTCCTTTTAAGAATGATGGAGGCCACTGTGTTCTTGGGGACCTTCAATGCTGCAGAAATGTGTAGGTACCCTTCCCCAGATCTGTGCATTGAAACAATCCTGTCACGGAACTCTACAGACAATTCCTTTGTCCTCATGGCTTGATTTTTGCTCTGATTAGCACTGTCAACTGTGGGACCTTATCTAGACAGGTGTGTTCCTTTCCAAATCATGTCCAATCAATGTAATTTACCACAGGTGAACTCCAATCAAGTTGTAGAAACATCAAGGATCATCAATGGAAACAGGATGCACCTGAGCTCAATTTCTAGTCTCATAGCAAAGGGTCTGAATACTTATGTAAATAAGGTATTTATGTTGTTTCTTTCTTACATTTGCAAATATTTCAAAAAACCTGTTTTCACTTAGTCAAATATGGGGTATTGTGTGTATATTGATGAGATAAAAAATATATATTTTAGAATAAGGCTGTAATGTAACAAAATGTGGAAAAGGTGAAGGGGTCGGAATACTTTTGATTGCACTCTAAGTATGGCCCCCATGCAATACTAAAGTCTAATATATTCACAGTGAGATTTCAACTGCAATTAACTCATTTGTATTTTGTTGAATTTATATAACATTCCGACCTTGTTTAGCATTATCTAGTCCAAATATGGCATGATTCCACTATTTGTATCAGTTTGAATCGCTTTCAATGAGGGACTTTTATTTTGAAGAAAAACAGCAATAACCCTTATTGTGGCTAGCTTCAAACCGGTTCCGCGCAGATAGGCTACCAATTTATAGCCAGTGCTTCATTTCTAAATCGGGAGGTGCCAGAACAAAAAGTGAGCGCAGAATCATTTTTAATACCGCACAAATAAATGATCGAAATGGCAGGCTACTTTGATACTGACAAACTGAGATCAATAAAAACGACCTTGTCTTTAATGCATCAATAGCCTAGTCCTAGGTGTGGATACATATTGTAGGCTACAATATGAGGAGGAAATTATAGTCCTAAAAATGCTTTTCAGTTTCACTGACTCACCCAATGATGCGCAGCTCACTTGCTGATGATGGCGGATGCGCGTACAAAAAGTCTACCTCTTTTGTTTTACTTTATAACACAATATTTGGAAGTTGATCAAATATTTTGGTAACCTACAGCATAGAGTCTTCTCTCTTCAGCAGGAGCCATTTGCTTTCCAACCTGTGTTTTCCCTCGATTGTATTTGAAAAATGGCTAAAGGCCTGTTTTGTCTGCATGCTGTTTTTTCGCTGACAGATGTGCCTCGCGTTCCCGACTGCAGGCTATTCCTTGTTATTGGGATACAATCCACAGCTAGGCTATTAAAAAAGCTATAGATCCTCTGTGGCTAAATTATAGGCCTTCCCATGGTGTAGTAGGCTATTCTGAATTATTTCATTTGTTTCTGAACAGACAGTGGTAATTATATAACTTTGGCAAATGTATATACATTCATCAAGGGTGCTGCAGTTCCTGCAGATCCCTTCGCGCGATTCTATTAGGAAATACATGATGAGAGTTGCAGGCTCATGTCTATCAGAGCAGAGAGGGTGAAGATATCATATTAAGTTCATCTCATTCTAGTTATGTGAGAGATACTGGCACGCTTCTTACACAGCCACCGCCACCCGTTGGTCTCAAACGTAGGTTACGATGTTGCGCAAATCATAAATCCTGGCCAGCCCACCCCGAATCAACTCCTAGAATATTAGGCCCGGGCTGAAAAGCTACTTTTTCACATTACGTTTTTTTGTGGGGGCAGGATAATTACGAATAGGCAACTCGAATGAACTTTGATCACTTTTCTTAGAATTTTTATATAGCAAAAAGTGTGAGAAAAAAACATTCATGCCAAGAGCTCAAAAAAGCACTGCCTATAGCTCAATTCCCTGGCTATTGAGCGCTGCTGGTGCACGATATTAAATGTTGGAGGACCACCCGTGCGCGTGCGGGCTCCCAATTGCGCATTCGTGGATGGCGCGAGGGCGTCAGTAACCAAAGAGGGTCGCCGTGTAGAGTAGATCTATATGATATATATCACCTCCTCGCTACCTCCTCCGCCCCGCTCAGACCCCGGTCAGGGAACGAAACACCGGCACATGAGCGGGAGGACACCATTCAGAAGATCAACCCACAACTAACAGCTTTATCGCCGTTGAGAACACAGGTGAGGAAATGCTGCGAGTTTATTCACGGTCGGTCGTTGTAATATTGCAAATTATAAATAATTTCACTTTCCGTGAGGTGTGAATTTTTGCAACCGAACACATAAGTTGAATGTGCGGGAATCCAAATGAATGGCTTGCAGCTGCAGGTGGCCTTGGAACAATTTCCTTCCATTCACAGCATTATGTTTTAGCCTACTGAAATGACTCTTTTTAATTGTCTTGAAATTGAGAAATTATTATTTTAATGAACCCAAGATCTTCTGACTACAGTTTCCCCTGAAAATGATCGTCCCCGGTCTTGTCTCATGGTCCTGTGCATTATGCATTTAATGAAGATAGGGCTTCTGCATCTGTTCCATAGTGATTTATATAGAGTTCCTGTACGGGCGGCTATTTAGATTGTCACTGGTTAACTAGCAGGGAGAGGAAAGCTTCAACCCCCTCTCATCCTCCCTTCCCCTCCTCCTCTTTTCCCTCATCCACTATCCTCCCATTCTTATAGCCTGGCTGTGTGTTTCTGTTTTAATTACTTATTTGACCCGTTCTCCAATGAGAGAAAGCATTCAGAGCAGTCCTGTAATGCAGGGTTTCCCAAACACGGTCCTGGGGCCCCACCTGGGTGCACATTTTGCTTGATGATGAGTTGGTTATTTGAATCAGCTGTGTAGTGCTAGGGAAGTAAACCAAACCCAGTGTTGGGGAAGCTACACTGTAAAACCTTCCCCTGTAAATTTACAGCATTGTACTGGCAGCAGAGTTGCCAGCTAAATAATGTGATTTTACTTTACAGCAGGGATGCTGTAAAAACATTTACATTAAGAAAAACAGTACTGCATTAAACAATACAGCATTATACATATAGACTCAATGGTTGCAAAAATGGGAAGAGGTCTGTCCATGGTAGGGTGTTGCTCTGCCTTCTTGACACCTCAGTCGACCAGACAGAGTTCCTAAAGGCCCTAGTTTTGTTGCACCTGGACTACTGCCCAGCTGTGTGGTCATGTTTGGCAAAGAAGGACATATCACACTTAGACGAACACGGAGGGAGTGTCAGTAACATTCATGTCAGTCTCTCCTGGCTCAAAGTTGAGGAGAGATTGGCTGCATCATTATTGGTCTTTGTGCGAGGTATTGATGTGATGAAGGTACGGAACTGTCTGTTCAAGCCGTTGGCACACAGTTCAGACACTCATCGGTACAACACAAGACATGCAGCCAGAGGTCTCTTCACAGTCCCCAGGTCCAGAACAGATACACACAGTTCAGACACTCATCGGTACAACACAAGACATGCAACCAGAGGTCTCTTCACAGTCCCCAGGTCCAGAACAGATACACACAGTTCAGACACTCATCGGTACAACACAAGACATGCAACCAGAGGTCTCTTCACAGTCCCCAGGTCCAGAACAGATACACACAGTTCAGACACTCATCGGTACAACACAAGACATGCAGCCAGAGGTCTCTTCACAGTCCCCAGGTCCAGAACAGATACACACAGTTCAGACACTCATCGGTACAACACAAGACATGCAGCCAGAGGTCTCTTCACAGTCCCCAGGTCCAGAGACTGGGAAGCGCACAGTATTAAATATCGGCATGACTACATGGAAGTCCATGTAGCTCAAGTTAGCAATAACTTGAGTTAGCAATAAAACCAGTAATAAAAAAATAGATAAAATAACACCTTACTGCACAAAGGGGACTGTGAAGAGACACAACCATTTAATATATACTGCTCAAAAAAATAAAGGGAACACTTAAACAACACACCCTAGATCTGAATGAAAGAAATAATCTTATTAAATACTTTTTTCTTTACATAGTTGAATGTGCTGACAACAAAATCACAAAAATAATCAATGGAACTCCAATTTATCAACCCATGGAGGTCTGGATTTGGAGTCACACTCAAAATTAAAGTGGAAAACCACACTACAGGCTGATCCAACTTTGATGTAATGTCCTTAAAACAAGTCAAAATGAGGCTCAGTAGTATGTGTGGCCTCCACGTGCCTGAATGACCTCCCTACAACGCCTGGGCATGCTCCTGATGAGGTGGTGGATGGTCTCCTGAGGGATCTCCTCCCAGACCTGGACTAAAGCATCCGCCAACTCCTGGACAGTCTGTGGTGCAACGTGGCGTTGGTGGATGGAGCGAGACATGATGTCCCAGATGTGCTCAATTGGATTAAGGTCTGGGGAACGGGCGGGCCAGTCCATAGCATCAATGCCTTCCTCTTGCAGGAACTGCTGACACACTCCAGCCACATGAGGTCTAGCATTGTCTTGCATTAGGAGGAACCCAGGGCCAACCGCACCAGCATATGGTCTCACAAGGGGTCTGAGGATCTCATCTCGGTACCTAATGGCAGTCAGGCTACCTCTGGCGAGCACATGGAGGGCTGTGCGGCCCCCCAAAGAAATGCCACCCCACACCATGACTGACCCACCGCCAAACCGGTCATGCTGGAGGATGTTGCAGGCAGCAGAACGTTCTCCACGGCGTCTCCAGACTCTGTCACATGTGCTCAGTGTGAACCTGCTTTCATCTGTGAAGAGCACAGGGCGCCAGTGGCGAATTTGCCAATCTTGGTGTTCTCTGGCAAATGCCAAACGTCCTGCACGGTGTTGGGCTGTAAGCACAACCCCCACCTGTGGACGTCGGGCCCTCATACCACCCTCATGGAGTCTGTTTCTGACCGTTTGAGCAGACACATGCACATTTGTGGCCTGCTGGAGGTCATTTTGCAGGGCTCTGGCAGTGCTTCTCCTGCTCCTCCTTGCACAAAGGCGGAGGTAGCGGTCCTGCTGCTGGGTTGTTGCCCTCCTACGGCCTCCTCCACGTCTCCTGATGTACTGGCCTGTCTCCTGGTAGCGCCTCCATGCTCTGGACACTACGCTGACAGACACAGCAAACCTTCTTGCCACAGCTCGCATTGATGTGCCATCCTGGATGAGCTGCACTACCTGAGCCACTTGTGTGGGTTGTAGACTCCGTCTCATGCTACCACTAGAGTGAAAGCACCGCCAGCATTCAAAAGTGACCAAAACATCAGCCAGGAAGCATAGGAACTGAGAAGTGGTCTGTGGTCCCCACCTGCAGAACCACTCCTTTATTGGGGGTGTCTTGCTAATTGCCTATAATTTCCACCTGTTGTCTATTCCATTTGCACAACAGCATGTGAAATTTGTTGTCAATCAGTGTTGCTTCCTAAGTGGACAGTTTGATTTCACAGAAGTGTGATTGACTTGGAGTTACATTGTGTTGTTTAAGTGTTCCCTTTATTTTTTTGAGCAGTGTATATTGTATTGTAATTTGCACAGAATTATATATTAGACCTAGATATTGTGTGTACATAATGATATGTAGGCTATGTGTGACGTTTTAAATGTACAGCATGTATTTCAGTCCTTGACTAATAATCAAATCAAATCCAATTTTATTTGTCACATGTGCCAAATACAACAGGTGTATGTAGACCTTACTGTGAAAAACTTTTTTACAAGCCCTTAACCAACAATACAGTTCAAGAAATAGAGTTAATAAAATATTGACTAAATAAACTAAAGTAAAAATATCTAATCAATCAAAAAGTAACACAAGAAATGTACATAACAATAACTAGGCTAATAACAGTGGGTACCTAGTCAATTTGCGGGGGTACAGGTTAGTTGAGGTAATTTGTAAAGTGACTATGGATAGATAACAAACAGCGATTAGCAGCAGTGTAAAAACAAAGGGGGAGGGGTCAATGTAAATAGTCCAGATGGCCATTTGATTCATTGTTCAGGAGTCTTATAGCTTGGGGGTAGAAGCTGTTAAAGAGCCTTTTGGTCTTAGACTTGGCGCTCCGGTACCGCTTGCCGTGCGGTAGCAGAGAGAACAGTCTATGACTTGAGTGACTGGAGTCTTTGACAATATTTTGGGCCTTCCTCTGACACTGCCTAGTATATACTGTAGGTCCTGGATGTCAGGAAGCTTGGCCCCAGTGATGTACTGAGCCGTACGCACTACCCTCTGTAGCACCTTACAGTCAGATGTCGAGCAGTTGCCATACCAGGCGGTGATGTAACCGGTCAGGATGCTCTCGAAGGTGCAGCTGTAGAATTTGAGGATCTGAGGACCCATGCCAAATCTTTTCAGTCTCCTGAGGGGGTAAAGATGTTGTCGTGCCCTCTTCACAACTGTCTTGGTGTGTTTGGACCATGATAGTTTGTTGGTGATGTGGACACCAAGGAACTTGATACCCTCAACCCTGATCTCTGACCTCCTCCCTATAGCCTGTCTCGGTGGTGATCAGGCTTACCACTGTTGTGTCGTCAGCAAACTTAATGATGGCGTTGGAGTCGTGCTTGGCCACGCAGTCGTGGGTGAACAGGGAGTACAGGAGAGGACTAAGCACGCACCCCTGAGGGGCCCCAGTGTTGAGGATCAGCGTGGCATATTCTGTACTTCTGTACTGTAATCATTACAGCAACACTGTATTATATAATTACAGTAATTTGCTGACAACTCTGCTGCCAGTATAATGCTGTATATTTACAGTACAGCATGTTACCGTAATCAGGGTACCAATACTCTTACTGATATATGTTTACTGTAATTGTAATGAATGCATGAATGAAAGGGTGAATGAATGTATGACATTCATTGAGGGGAGGCGTGGTTTGAATTTTAGTATTCTACTGTTGTGTCGTCAGCAAACTTAATGATGGCGTTGGAGTCGTGCTTGGCCACGCAGTCGTGGGTGAACAGGGAGTACAGGAGAGGACTAAGCACGCACCCCTGAGGGGCCCCAGTGTTGAGGATCAGCGTGGCATATTCTGTACTTCTGTACTGTAATCATTACAGCAACACTGTATTATATAATTACAGTAATTTGCTGACAACTCTGCTGCCAGTATAATGCTGTATATTTACAGTACAGCATGTTACCGTAATCAGTGTACCAATACTCTTACTGATATATGTTTACTGTAATTGTAATGAATGCATGAATGAAAGGGTGAATGAATGTATGACATTCATTGAGGGGAGGCGGGGTTTGAATTTTAGTATTCTACTGTAATTGCATGGGATTGGTGCAAGCAGTTTGGCTGCTAGGTAATGTGTTTTTATATTACAGCGTATCAAATATATACACATCTGTATACATACACTACATTACCAAAAGTATCCGGACACCTGCTCGTCAAATATCTCATTCCAAAATCATGGACATTAATATGGAATTGGTCCCCCCCTTTGATGCTATAACAACCTCCACTCTTCTGGGAAGGCTTTCCACTAAATGTTGGAACATTGCTGTGGGGACTTGCTTCCATTCGGCCACAAGAGCATTAGTAAGGTCAGCACTGATGTATGGTGATTAGGCCTGGCTTGCAATCGGTGTTCCAATTTATTCCAAAGGTGTTTGATGGGGTTCAGGTCAGGGCTCTGTGCAGGCCAGTCAAGTTCTTCCATACCGATCATGACAAACCATTTCTTTATGGACCTCGCTTTGTACACGGGGGCATTGTCATGCTGAAACAGGAGAGGGCCTTACTCAAACTGTTGCCACAAAGTTGGAAGCACAGAATCGTCTGGAATGTCATTGTATGCTGTAGTGTTCTTCTGGCATCCACCAAACCCAGATTTGTCCGTTGGACTGCCAAATGAGAAGAATGGGAGAAACTCCCCAAATACAGGTGTGCTAAGATTGTAGCTTCATACCCAAGAAGACTTGAGGCTGTAATCGCTGCCAAAGGTGCTTTAACAAAGTACAGAGTAAAGGGTCTGAATACTTATATAAATGTGATTTTTTTTAAATATATAAATTAGCAAAAATGTCTAAAACCTGTTTTTGCTTTGTCATTATGGGGTATTGTGTGTAGTTTGATGGGGGAAAAAACTATTTAATAAATGTTTTAATAAGGCTGTAACATAACAAAATGTCAAAAGGTGAAGGGGTCTGAATACTTTCCGAATGCACTGTATACAGTGACTACTGTGCCAAACAGACCAAAGTCATGGCAAATACTCAACCATTTAAAGGTCAATTTGTTTTTTCCTAAAATCATTAGTTGAAAATGTTCAATAAAAAATTCTATCCATAATTAAACATTCCAAATAATAAACAATTCAAACAATAAGTAATCAATCAATTCAAATTAGGCAAACCAAATAGTCCTCCAATCAAACAAAAGCAAAAGCAATCAATCAAAAATAATCCGAAAAATATGTCAGTCTATTCATACAGTCCGTCAGTCTTGCTGCCACTCCAATCTGTCCCCTTTACACATGTAATTGTTGGAGCACTACTATCACATATCAGTTAAACTCTCACTCACGGGTGCAACAAATGTAGCCTCTTACAATGCACGCTTCAAAATATGTTAATGAGACAGAAACAACAATACCATGCACCCACTAATGGCCAATGTTTTTGGCTCTAAAAAATCAGTTGTACAACAAATGTGTCTTCCGCATTTAACCCAACCTCTGAATCAGAGGGGTGCGGGGGCTTCCTTAATCGACATCCACATCTTTGGCGCCCGGGGCACAGATTTTCACCTTGTCAGCTCAGGGGTTCAATCCCACAACCTTTCGGTTACTGGCCCAACACTCTAACCACTAAGCTACCTGCCGTACTGTATTCTGTGTGGTGGAATTAAATTACATAGTAAAACACGTAACTTGTTTTTGCGGTAACTTACTAGCAACCAGTAAGTTACTGTAAATTCCAAATAAACTTTGGTTTAACAGTACATTGCTGTAAAGAAAGCACTTCTTTACAGTAATGTACTGTTAAACCAAAGTTTCTTCGAAATCAATATTTGAAATTGCCCGAACAGCAATCTTAAATGTATTTAGAATTTTGTTTCATCAATACAACGCATTAAAACTAAAAGCAGATTTACCTAGCTCGGTGTAGACCCTAGGGACCTCTAGAGGTAGCTATTCCTGTGAACGGGTTAGGCAAGTCAGGTGTCTATACTTCAACATCGAAGTTAGATAAGATGGAAGTTTATGACGTAGGGCCTTGTAAACAAAAAGGGAGTAATGTAGAGATCTACGAGTTTTTAGCGAAGTCCATCCAACCTTTTGATACAGGATGCAGTGATGAGTATCAAAACTACACTATGGTAGATGGCATCCAAAGGTTTAAGAGTAGGAGCAGCTGCACTTTGATGAATAATATCACCATAATCAAGAACAAATAAAAAGGTTGACTGAATAATCTGCTTCCTACTGCTTAGAGAAAGGCACAATCTGTTTCTGTAGAAATAGCTAATTTAACTTAGCTCCTTAACCAGCTCCTCTATATGTTTTTTAAATGTCAAATCCATATCAATCAAAATGCCTAAGTATTATATGTGGGAACACGTTCGATTGGAGAACCATCTAATGAGTGAACATATAGTTCATCTGAAACATTCTTACGAGAGTTTGAAAATAACATGTATTTCATTTTGCCTATATTAAGCACAAGTTTTAAAATTAGCAAGGGATTCCTGCATGGCTATAAAATCTGACTAGTTTTTACACAGCCAGATCAACAGTCGGGGCAATAGCATCCCTAATACTATCATTCGCATATAGATGAAGTTTACAGTTAACAGATTGACCAGTGGTGTTTATATAAATAGTGAAGAGAACTGGTCCCAAAATCGACCCCTGTGGTACACCTTTATGTACTTCAAGACATTCAGCCTTAACCCCATCAATCACGATGGCCTGAGTTCTGTCACTAAAATAATCGTGAAACCATGAACAGGTGTCAGAGCTCAGGCCTATCGAGGACAACTTATTCAATAAAATAGCATGATCAACAGTTTCAAAAGCTTTTGACAGGTCCACAAACAAAGCAGCACATTTCATTTTAGTTTCTAAAGCATTGACAAGATCATTAACAACTAAAGTGATTACTGTAATAGTGCAATGCCCAGGCCTAAACACTCACTGGTTTACATTCAAAATACATTTCTCTGATAAAAAAGAGCAAAGTTGTACATTTACTAATGATTCAAAAATCCTTGCTTGACAAGGGAGCCTTGAAATGGGTCGCTAATTATTAAGATCACTACTATCCTCGCCCTTATGGAGTGACAGCTCATTAGCTGATTTCCATACTTTTGGAATATTTCCTGATAATGTTAAATACAAACTGTGGGTTATTGAGCCAACAATGATGGGCACTGCACACTTAAGCAGACCGGGACCAAATTGGTTGGCCCCTGTGGATTTCTTGTTGTCTATTGCTAACAAAGCATCCAGGACTTATTTTTCTGTAAATAGCCTAAAAGAAAAGCTTTGACTATAATTTCTGATAATTCAGCAAGTTTCCCCTATCAGCATCCAGCCCAATATCATTGTGAATAGGCTTAGAAGTTATTTAAAAAGATAGCCCACTGAAATAAAATGGTGATTAAATGCATCAATGATGGCATTTTTTTTCTCGTAATGAGGCCCGTGTCTGAATTAATTTGGTGTGGCAGAGAGGAGGAAGTAGAACCCTTCAGGGATTTGTGTAATGTCTGCTTCCAACTCACACCCTCAAACACGTAGATCCCCTGAAAGCAGCTCACTTTCCAGCCCACACTCTCAAACACCTAGATCCCCTGAACGCAGCTCACTCTCCAGCCCACACCCTCAAACACCTAGATCCCCTGAACGCAGCTCACTCTCCTGCCCACACCCTCAAACACCTAGATCCCCTGAACACAGCTCACTCTCCAGATCCCTATCACCTGAATTCTAATCACCTGTTCACACACCTGTATGTCATTATCACACACTATTTAGTTCAGTTCTTTGCACCCCATCACTGTGAGGTATTGTTTGTTTTGTGACACACGTCTTTCTGAGTGCTGTGGTTCCTGTAATTTACTCCTCCCGTGTATGATAGTTTTTGCCTGTCTCACTAATGACATCTTTTGCCTATTCCCTGCCTGTATATTTCCTGTTGTCTACCTATTGCCTGATCTCCTGGACTATGTTACTAGCCTTTTCCCTGCCTGTACCGTTGCCTTTTTGGACCCCCTGTGTATGACCTTCTGCCTGCCCCTGGACCCAGCTACCTGCCTCCTCCTGTGGTCCTTTACAATAAACACCTGCTGCACCCTGCACTTGAAACCAGCTCTCTGTCTCCCATGGTGTTCATTACAATTTGATAGTTTTCAAAAATATTGCCGGGTTCGCAGAGCGGTTATATAGTAATCAGATTTAGCCTTTCTGATTTGTCTTACACAGTGACTCTTCAGTTGCTTAAAAGCTTGCCAGTCTGGGACTAAGCCTGTGTTTCTGGACTTGACCCAAGCATCATCTCTTTGATGAGTGACTTCTGACAATTCTGGAGTGTACCAGGCATTTGATCTACCTTTTAACCCTTATTTTGTTTTAAGGAAGCATGATTATCCACAATAGTATGGAAGACATCTGCAAAAAGGCTCAAAGCTAAATCAGGTTCAGGGATAGCGGAAATGCAATCAATGTCACTAAAATAAAGATAATGTAAAAAAGCCTGTCCACGTAAGCTTTTAAAGTTCCTCTAGGTGATTACACGAGGCTTTGATTTTTGTATTCTCACATCTCCAACACAAACAACTGGGAAATGGTCTTTAATGTCTTGGGCAAAGACATCAGTAGAACTCTGATGTATTCATTAAAATAAGATCAGAGTTGACTTTGAAGGATCTCAAGGGTTGGGCCGCGTAGGCTTAGTCACCAGCTGGGTTCCATTTAGATCATCACACATGTCTTTAAGATTGTCTGAAGCCTGCATTTCCCAATCATAATTTAGGTCACCCAGGATAATGTATTCTGATTTAATAAAAGAAGACAAAGTAGTTAACTCCCTGAGTGCACAAAGGTAAGCCGAGGGACGATGGTAGACCCCTACCAGCTTCATGCGTCTCACCCGACAGCATGCGTAGTCACAGTAGTCATAAGCTATTACTGTAAAGAAATACAGTATGTTAGAGTAATTTTTACAAGAGGCTTCCAATTACAGTTAATAGTATGTTTCTGCATTTTACCCATAATGCACTTTAATCTGTAGCATTAATTCTGTAAAACACATAGACGTTTTTTTTACCATGCATTTTACCGTGTTTTACTGTTGAAATTACAGAAAAGTCTTAGTGTATTCTGAAAATATGGTTTACCAAGCCACCAATTAGATATGTTGGGAGTACTGTAAGAGTGTTAAGCAGCTGCACAGTTCAGAGTCAGACATTATCTGACAACTGTTTTCTCATTAAAGTCAGGCAGACAGTCATGCACTGATACCTCAGCACTAAGCCTGTCAAGAAAACAAACACTGAGGGAGAGAAGAGTGAGTCGGGTGGTGGGAAGAGCACTTATTTCTTGTGTATGTGTGTGTTTCCATGCTCTGTGTGAAAATCCTTGGTGAAAGTGTGGCAAATCTTTGCTTCAGAGCCATCCTCCCGTTGACTCTCTCCACAGCTCCTCAGCTCACATCCCAGACTAGTCTTCCCTTTGAGAGGATAGCTCTGGGGAAGGTGAGACTCTGGGGAACCAGGCTTCCATCCCAACTGAATAGGACAGATTGGCACCATGTTGTTTTGACAAACTGTGACTTGACTTCATCTCCTCCCTGCCTCTGGTGATGAGAACAGTTCGTCTGTAGTCTTTTCTGTTGTAACTGAGGCTGAGGAAGCAGGATAGAGGGAGGAGAAAAGGAAGAGAGTGAGGGAGGGGAATCTGAAACAGACTTTGTACTATTCATCCATCATCGATTCAGGCAATGGCAGGAATATTTTAATAGTAAAGACTAAAGAGTTCAGAAGAGCAAGCCTCAAACCTAGAGGCAGTGAGGATATTGAGTTTTGAAAAGTCAGTGTCTCAGTCAAACCCTGTTGTCTCTCAGAGAGAGAGAGACAGACAGAGAGAAATAGAGAGAGAGACAACCATGACTAAACAGCATGATTAGGGAGCCGTTGTTGATCAATGCCATGAAGGGTCAGCAGGGTCTTTGATACACCCGAAAGAGAGAGAGATGTTTCCTGCCTCATTTGTGTATAGCTTTGATCCTGCAATTCATGATATTACCCAAAAACCTCCTCTGTTCCAGTTTTCCCAGACAGACAGCAGACGTCTTATTTCTAAACACTGATGATTAGTCTAAAAGTCTGGAAACAGGATGAAACAGTAAAGGGATTCTTCTTTTGTCAGGCGAGTAATAGAGAACAGCAAAGGTTTCATACCTCGACAGGTTACGACCTCAAAACAAATAAAGACTGCTGGAGGAAGATCTTGCAGTCAAATTGAAATGTTTGAGCACCTTAGCATTGTCCCCCTCCTCTCTCCTGGCATCCTACTCTTGAGTTTTTAGTGAAGCACACACCCAGCCAGCCCAAAGGCACCTCTATGGTCTCACTATTAAGTTACTGTTCAAATGTTTTGGTCTAAATGACTCCCAGGGTCCTGTGGCAGAGAGCAACGTGGTGTGAATACTGATCTCTTCCAGGGCCCTTTCCCCCTAAAGCAGCATTCTGCAGTTGCTACATCCATTTTTGGATGTACTTAAATTACTGATATATACCCATTGATTCTTGAAGAATATAACTTAGAGAAATGCCAATAAACTTAGTTCAACTGTCATAACCCACCATAACCCAAAATATAAGCTTGTTTTACTCCAATGTTTGTAAACCAAAGTAGTATAGCCTGGAAACGTGGTTTAAAAAACATTTAATATATATTGGATGGTCAGTCTTTGCATCCATAGCTCTGTCTGTGAATTTGAGAGCGGTTACATTTCTCCAGGCCCATCCCTCAGCTTTTTTTTACCAAAACAGTGACGGGTAGGCGGGGTTTGCTTTGTTCTTGTTTCAATAGAGGATTGGCCCTTTCCAATCAAATTGTATTTGTCACATGCCAAATACAACAGGTGTAGACCTTACCGTGAAATGCTTACTTACAAGCCCAACAATGCAGTTCAAGAAATAGAGTTAAGAAAATATTTACTAAATAAACTAGAGTGAAAAAATAAATAAAAATAACACAAGAAAAAAAGTAACAAGAAAATTACTAAACAATAATGAGGCTATATACAGGGGGTACCGGTACTGAGTCAATATGTGGGGCTATAGGTTAGTCGAGGTAATTTGTAAAGTGACTATGCATAGATGATTAACAGCGAGTAGCAGCAGTGTAAAAACAAATAGTCTGGGTGGCCATTTGATTCGTTGTTCAGCAGTCTTCTGGCTTGGGGGTAGAAGCTGTTAAGGAGCCTTTTGGTCTTAGACTTGGCGCTCCGGTACCGCTTGCCCGTGCGGTGGCAGAGAGAACAGTCTATGACTTGGGTGACTGGATTCTTTGACAATTTGTTGGGTCTTCCTTTGACACTGCCTAGTATATAGGTCCTGGATGTCAGGAAGCTTGGCCCCAGTGATGTACTGGGCCGTACGCACTACCCTCTGTAGCACCTTACAGTCAGATGTCGAGCAGTTGCCATACCAGGCGGTGATGTAACCGGTCAGGATGCTCTCGATGGTGCAGCTGTAGAATTTGAGGATCTGGGGACCCATGCCAAATCTTTTCAGTCTCCTGAGGGAGTAAAGATGTTGTCGTGCTCTCTTCACAACTGTCTTGGTGTGTTTGGACCATGATAGTTTGTTGGTGATGTTTTTGCTGCTGACTGCGGTGTTACTGGGGGACTGGGAGGATAAGTTCATTAGAGTTAACTGCACCTCAGCCCAAATAAATGCTTCATAGAGTTCAAGTAACAGACACATTTCAATATCAACTGTTCAGAGGAGACTGCGTGAATCAGGCCTTCATGGTTGAATTGCTGCAAAAAAAACACTACTAAAGGACACCAATAAGAAGAACATACTTGCTTGGGACAAGAAATACGAACAATGGACATTAGAACCATGAAAATCTGTCCTTTGTTCTGATGAGTCCAAATTTGAGATGTTTGGTTCCAACCGCAGTGTCTTTGTGAGACGCAGAGTAGGTGAACAGATGATCTCCGCATGTGTGGTTCCCATCGTGAAGCATGGAGGAGGAGGTGTGATGGTGTGGGGGTGCTTTGCTGGTGACACTGTGATTTATTTAGAAAAAGGAACACTTAACCAGCATTGCTACCACAGCATTCTGCAGCGATACGCCATCCCATCTGGTTTGCGCTATCATTTGTTTTTCAACAGGACAATGACCCAACACACCTCCAGGCTGTGTACGGGATATTTGACCAAGAAAGAGAGTGATGGAGTGCTGCATCAGATGACCTGGCCTCTACAATCACCTGACCTCAACCCAATTGAGATGGTTTGGGATGAGTTGAACCGCAGAGTGAAGGAATAGCAGCCAACAAGTGCTCAGCCTATGTGGAAACTCCTTCAAGACTGTTGGAAAAGCATTCCTCATGAAGCTGGTGTGCAATGCTGTCCTCAAGGCAAAGGGTGGCTACTTTGAAGAATCTAAAATCTAAAATATATTTAGATTTAACACTTTTTTTGCTTACTACATGATTCCATATGTGTTATTTCATAGTTTTGATGTCTTCACTATTATTCTACAATGTAGAAAATAGTAAAACATTTAGAAAAACCCTTGAATGAGTAGGTGTGTCCAAACTTTTGGCTGGTACTGTACGTAATAAAAACAGAGCATTACTATAATACTGTCATAGGAGGTTGGTGGCACCTTAATTGGGGAGGACAGGCTCATAGTAATGGCTGGAAAGGAATAAATGGAATGGAAACCATGTGTTTGATAGCATTTCATTTAATCCATTCCAGCCATTATTTTGAGCTGTCCTCCCCTCAGCAGGTTTCGGGAACGATCCACCGTTTTAGCAATGTTTCACTGTGTGTTTGTGTCTATTTAATGATATGTGAGTTTATCTGACTTGAGTTCTGCTTTTCTTCTATCCATCCTTCACAAATAGAATGTCAGAGTTTCTATGACAACTGTTCTTATTCCTTCCTGCAGAATGAGAGAAGGAATGTACTGTAATGGCATCACACCTATCGCACCCTGAAATGGTTTCTCACAGCTGACTGTAGAAATATACAACATAGAACAGATGTAGGCTCAGTACATGGTCAGACAGTAGACTGCAGAGACTGGATAATTATGTGTGAAGTAATTATTATCTTTCCGGTGTTTTTCATATTGAATGTATTATAGTGTACAGTTTTTTGTGTATTTGTATGCTGGCTTCACAAAATGAATTTCCATGTAAACGGACAATAAGGTACATCGTATCGTACAAAGGTAATCAGCATGATGAGTTCCTTCACGGTCATGTGAAAGGTAATCATCATGATGAGTTCCTTCACGGTCATGTGAAAGGTAATCAGCATGATGAGTTCCTTCACGGTCATGTGAAAGCTGCTGAGCATGATGAGTTCCTTCACGGTCATGTGAAAGGTAATCATCATGATGAGTTCCTTCACGGTCATGTGAAAGGTAATCAGCATGATGAGTTCCTTCACGGTCATGTGAAAGGTAATCAGCATGATGAGTTCCTTCACGGTCATGTGAAAGGTAATCAGCATGATGAGTTCCTTCACGGTCATGTGAAAGGTAATCAGCATGATGAGTTCCTTCACGGTCATGTGAAAGGTAATCAGCATGATGAGTTCCTTCACGGTCATGTGAAAGGTAATCAGCATGATGAGTTCCTTCACGGTCATGTGAAAGGTAATCAGCATGATGAGTTCCTTCACGGTCATGTGAAAGGTAATCAGCATGATGAGTTCCTTCACGGTCATGTGAAAGCTGCTGAGCATGATGAGTTCCTTCACGGTCATGTGAAAGCTGCTGAGCATGATGAGTTCCTTCACGGTCATGTGAAAGGTAATCAGCATGATGAGTTCCTTCACGGTCATGTGAAAGGTAATCAGCATGATGAGTTCCTTCACGGTCATGTGAAAGGTAATCAGCATGATGAGTTCCTTCACGGTCATGTGAAAGCAGCTGAGCATGATGAGTTCCTTCACGGTCATGTGAAAGGTAATCAGCATGATGAGTTCCTTCACGGTCATGTGAAAGGTAATCAGCATGATGAGTTCCTTCACGGTCATGTGAAAGGTAATCAGCATGATGAGTTCCTTCACGGTCATGTGAAAGCTGCTGAGCATGATGAGTTCCTTCACGGTCATGTGAAAGGTAATCAGCATGATGAGTTCCTTCACGGTCATGTGAAAGGTAATCAGCATGATGAGTTCCTTCACGGTCATGTGAAAGGTAATCAGCATGATGAGTTCCTTCACGGTCATGTGAAAGGTAATCAGCATGATGAGTTCCTTCACGGTCATGTGAAAGGTAATCATCATGATGAGTTCCTTCACGGTCATGTGAAAGCTGCTGAGCATGATGAGTTCCTTCACGGTCATGTGAAAGGTAATCATCATGATGAGTTCCTTCACGGTCATGTGAAAGGTAATCAGCATGATGAGTTCCTTCACGGTCATGTGAAAGGTAATCAGCATGATGAGTTCCTTCACGGTCATGTGAAAGCTGCTGAGCATGATGAGTTCCTTCACGGTCATGTGAAAGGTAATCATCATGATGAGTTCCTTCACGGTCATGTGAAAGGTAATCAGCATGATGAGTTCCTTCACGGTCATGTGAAAGGTAATCAGCATGATGAGTTCCTTCACGGTCATGTGAAAGCTGCTGAGCATGATGAGTTCCTTCACGGTCATGTGAAAGCTGCTGAGCATGATGAGTTCCTTCACGGTCATGTGAAAGGTAATCATCATGATGAGTTCCTTCACGGTCATGTGAAAGGTAATCATCATGATGAGTTCCTTCACGGTCATGTGAAAGGTAATCATCATGATGAGTTCCTTCACGGTCATGTGAAAGGTAATCAGCATGATGAGTTCCTTCACGGTCATGTGAAAGGTAATCAGCATGATGAGTTCCTTCACGGTCATGTGAAAGGTAATCAGCATGATGAGTTCCTTCACGGTCATGTGAAAGGTAATCAGCATGATGAGTTCCTTCACGGTCATGTGAAAGGTAATCAGCATGATGAGTTCCTTCACGGTCATGTGAAAGGTAATCAGCATGATGAGTTCCTTCACGGTCATGTGAAAGGTAATCAGCATGATGAGTTCCTTCACGGTCATGTGAAAGGTAATCATCATGATGAGTTCCTTCACGGTCATGTGAAAGGTAATCATCATGATGAGTTCCTTCACGGTCATGTGAAAGGTAATCAGCATGATGAGTTCCTTCACGGTCATGTGAAAGGTAATCAGCATGATGAGTTCCTTCACGGTCATGTGAAAGGTAATCAGCATGATGAGTTCCTTCACGGTCATGTGAAAGCTGCTGAGCATGATGAGTTCCTTCACGGTCATGTGAAAGCTGCTGAGCATGATGAGTTCCTTCACGGTCATGTGAAAGGTAATCAGCATGATGAGTTCCTTCACGGTCATGTGAAAGGTAATCAGCATGATGAGTTCCTTCACGGTCATGTGAAAGGTAATCAGCATGATGAGTTCCTTCACGGTCATGTGAAAGCAGCTGAGCATGATGAGTTCCTTCACGGTCATGTGAAAGGTAATCAGCATGATGAGTTCCTTCACGGTCATGTGAAAGGTAATCAGCATGATGAGTTCCTTCACGGTCATGTGAAAGGTAATCAGCATGATGAGTTCCTTCACGGTCATGTGAAAGCTGCTGAGCATGATGAGTTCCTTCACGGTCATGTGAAAGGTAATCAGCATGATGAGTTCCTTCACGGTCATGTGAAAGGTAATCAGCATGATGAGTTCCTTCACGGTCATGTGAAAGGTAATCAGCATGATGAGTTCCTTCACGGTCATGTGAAAGGTAATCAGCATGATGAGTTCCTTCACGGTCATGTGAAAGGTAATCATCATGATGAGTTCCTTCACGGTCATGTGAAAGCTGCTGAGCATGATGAGTTCCTTCACGGTCATGTGAAAGGTAATCATCATGATGAGTTCCTTCACGGTCATGTGAAAGGTAATCAGCATGATGAGTTCCTTCACGGTCATGTGAAAGGTAATCAGCATGATGAGTTCCTTCACGGTCATGTGAAAGCTGCTGAGCATGATGAGTTCCTTCACGGTCATGTGAAAGGTAATCATCATGATGAGTTCCTTCACGGTCATGTGAAAGGTAATCAGCATGATGAGTTCCTTCACGGTCATGTGAAAGGTAATCAGCATGATGAGTTCCTTCACGGTCATGTGAAAGGTAATCAGCATGATGAGTTCCTTCACGGTCATGTGAAAGGTAATCAGCATGATGAGTTCCTTCACGGTCATGTGAAAGGTAATCAGCATGATGAGTTCCTTCACGGTCATGTGAAAGCTGCTGAGCATGATGAGTTCCTTCACGGTCATGTGAAAGGTAATCAGCATGATGAGTTCCTTCACGGTCATGTGAAAGGTAATCAGCATGATGAGTTCCTTCACGGTCATGTGAAAGGTAATCAGCATGATGAGTTCCTTCACGGTCATGTGAAAGGTAATCAGCATGATGAGTTCCTTCACGGTCATGTGAAAGGTAATCAGCATGATGAGTTCCTTCACGGTCATGTGAAAGGTAATCAGCATGATGAGTTCCTTCACGGTCATGTGAAAGGTAATCAGCATGATGAGTTCCTTCACGGTCATGTGAAAGGTAATCATCATGATGAGTTCCTTCACGGTCATGTGAAAGCTGCTGAGCATGATGAGTTCCTTCACGGTCATGTGAAAGGTAATCATCATGATGAGTTCCTTCACGGTCATGTGAAAGGTAATCATCATGATGAGTTCCTTCACGGTCATGTGAAAGGTAATCAGCATGATGAGTTCCTTCACGGTCATGTGAAAGGTAATCAGCATGATGAGTTCCTTCACGGTCATGTGAAAGGTAATCAGCATGATGAGTTCCTTCACGGTCATGTGAAAGGTAATCAGCATGATGAGTTCCTTCACGGTCATGTGAAAGGTAATCAGCATGATGAGTTCCTTCACGGTCATGTGAAAGGTAATCAGCATGATGAGTTCCTTCACGGTCATGTGAAAGGTGATCAGCATGATGAGTTCCTTCACGGTCATGTGAAAGGTAATCAGCATGATGAGTTCCTTCACGGTCATGTGAAAGGTAATCAGCATGATGAGTTCCTTCACGGTCATGTGAAAGGTAATCAGCATGATGAGTTCCTTCACGGTCATGTGAAAGGTAATCAGCATGATGAGTTCCTTCACGGTCATGTGAAAGGTAATCAGCATGATGAGTTCCTTCACGGTCATGTGAAAGCTGCTGAGCATGATGAGTTCCTTCACGGTCATGTGAAAGGTAATCATCATGATGAGTTCCTTCACGGTCATGTGAAAGGTAATCAGCATGATGAGTTCCTTCACGGTCATGTGAAAGGTAATCAGCATGATGAGTTCCTTCACGGTCATGTGAAAGGTAATCAGCATGATGAGTTCCTTCACGGTCATGTGAAAGGTAATCAGCATGATGAGTTCCTTCACGGTCATGTGAAAGGTAATCAGCATGATGAGTTCCTTCACGGTCATGTGAAAGGTAATCAGCATGATGAGTTCCTTCACGGTCATGTGAAAGGTAATCAGCATGATGAGTTCCTTCACGGTCATGTGAAAGGTAATCAGCATGATGAGTTCCTTCACGGTCATGTGAAAGGTAATCAGCATGATGAGTTCCTTCACGGTCATGTGAAAGGTAATCAGCATGATGAGTTCCTTCACGGTCATGTGAAAGGTAATCAGCATGATGAGTTCCTTCACGGTCATGTGAAAGGTAATCAGCATGATGAGTTCCTTCACGGTCATGTGAAAGGTAATCATCATGATGAGTTCCTTCACGGTCATGTGAAAGGTAATCAGCATGATGAGTTCCTTCACGGTCATGTGAAAGGTAATCAGCATGATGAGTTCCTTCACGGTCATGTGAAAGGTAATCAGCATGATGAGTTCCTTCACGGTCATGTGAAAGGTAATCAGCATGATGAGTTCCTTCACGGTCATGTGAAAGGTAATCAGCATGATGAGTTCCTTCACGGTCATGTGAAAGGTAATCAGCATGATGAGTTCCTTCACGGTCATGTGAAAGGTAATCAGCATGATGAGTTCCTTCACGGTCATGTGAAAGGTAATCAGCATGATGAGTTCCTTCACGGTCATGTGAAAGGTAATCAGCATGATGAGTTCCTTCACGGTCATGTGAAAGGTAATCAGCATGATGAGTTCCTTCACGGTCATGTGAAAGCTGCTGAGCATGATGAGTTCCTTCACGGTCATGTGAAAGGTAATCAGCATGATGAGTTCCTTCACGGTCATGTGAAAGGTAATCAGCATGATGAGTTCCTTCACGGTCATGTGAAAGCTGCTGAGCATGATGAGTTCCTTCACGGTCATGTGAAAGGTAATCAGCATGATGAGTTCCTTCACGGTCATGTGAAAGGTAATCAGCATGATGAGTTCCTTCACGGTCATGTGAAAGGTAATCAGCATGATGAGTTCCTTCACGGTCATGTGAAAGGTAATCAGCATGATGAGTTCCTTCACGGTCATGTGAAAGGTAATCAGCATGATGAGTTCCTTCACGGTCATGTGAAAGGTAATCAGCATGATGAGTTCCTTCACGGTCATGTGAAAGGTAATCAGCATGATGAGTTCCTTCACGGTCATGTGAAAGGTAATCAGCATGATGAGTTCCTTCACGGTCATGTGAAAGGTAATCAGCATGATGAGTTCCTTCACGGTCATGTGAAAGGTAATCAGCATGATGAGTTCCTTCACGGTCATGTGAAAGGTAATCAGCATGATGAGTTCCTTCACGGTCATGTGAAAGGTAATCAGCATGATGAGTTCCTTCACGGTCATGTGAAAGCTGCTGAGCATGATGAGTTCCTTCACGGTCATGTGAAAGCTGCTGAGCATGATGAGTTCCTTCACGGTCATGTGAAAGGTAATCAGCATGATGAGTTCCTTCACGGTCATGTGAAAGGTAATCAGCATGATGAGTTCCTTCACGGTCATGTGAAAGGTAATCAGCATGATGAGTTCCTTCACGGTCATGTGAAAGCTGCTGAGCATGATGAGTTCCTTCACGGTCATGTGAAAGGTAATCAGCATGATGAGTTCCTCCACGGTCATGTGAAAGGTAATCAGCATGATGAGTTCCTTCACGGTCATGTGAAAGGTAATCAGCATGATGAGTTCCTTCACGGTCATGTGAAAGGTAATCAGCATGATGAGTTCCTTCACGGTCATGTGAAAGGTAATCAGCATGATGAGTTCCTTCACGGTCATGTGAAAGCTGCTGAATGCACTTAGTTTCACTTTTTTTGATAAACAAAAAAGAAGAGGCAGCTATAGTGTGATGGCCACGTAACACAGCTAAATATCCCTATCCTCTTCACTTTCATTTGCACCAAACATTTAATGTCCGATCAAATAATGACCATAATTAGAAACATAGTCTTCATTTCAAATATCAAATAGACACCTTTATTGAATATTGATTTGTATATTGATGTGTATACAGGGCTCATCTGTAAAAAGACCTTGGTCTCAGCATGACTAATCACGTTAATGATCATATTAATGCTTAAAATCATGTTTATCCAACAGAAAATTGGAATAGATGCTTGATCATTTCTATAAGCATACCTGCCATTCCCTTTATATTCTGTGTGCTTACCTTATGGCCTGAGTTAACCTGTCCTTTATATTCTGTGTGCTTACCTTATGGCCTGAGTTAACCTGTCCTTTATATTCTGTGTGCTTACCTTATGGCCTGAGTTAACCTGTCCTTTATATTCTGTGTGCTTACCTTATGGCCTGAGTTAACCTGTCCTTTATATTCTGTGTGCTTACCTTATGGCCTGAGTTAACCTGTCCTTTATATTCTGTGTGCTTACCTTATGGCCTGAGTTAACCTGTCCTTTATATTCTGTGTGCTTACCTTATGGCCTGAGTTAACCTGTCCTTTATATTCTGTGTGCTTACCTTATGGCCTGAGTTAACCTGTGGAGTGGTGCCTGTTCTACTATGTAGACCTCAGTTAAATATGTATCTATGTTTGAGCTGGTAGAACAGTTTAACTTGTATTCATTTACAGACCTTTAAGTTATCTTTATGCACTATGGTTTTGATTTCTCTTACTTTATTATCAACGTCAAGTTTGAGAAAATAAAACCCCTAATATTTGCATCCGACTCAATTGTCTCTTGTTGCCTGTTGGTTGTCCCTTACATAAGAAGATTTCATCCTCAGACAGATAGACAGACAGATAGATGCTTTATGTCTACTCCAGTTTTTAGTGGTTGGATGGACAGATGGAGGTTGCAGGGAGAGGGAGGGGAAACATTTTTGAAAGATTGATGCACTAGTGCATTCTCCAAGCCTTGGCTGAAACAGGTCTGTTTAAATCCCAGTTCAATCTGCAGTCTGTTAAAATAGTCCCCCTCAGCTTTGCATCTCCATAGGGACATGTCAGTGACTCTACCAGTCCTAGCGCTTCAATCCACAGATTGACGTTTAAATGGGTGCATTCCAATTACACAGCACCAGGTATCGGTCCCTATAATTTCCTGCTTTGTAAACCTCATGTACAAACATGTATCGCTCTCTGACTGAGCAGTGCTCCACTGATTGCTGAAAGTGAAAGACTTTATTGCAGCAGGAGGCGCAGGTTCTTCCTTTGCTGCTGCTGGAAGATTGCCTCACTGAAGACTGTCAATCAACACACACACACACACACACACACACACTGACAGACTGAAGCTGACAGGTTTAAATGAACCACTCTGGTGAGAAACACTTCATACGTAAATACAGTGCATTACTAGATTACAGTGCATGTTGTTCCTTGACTTTAAATGAGTAGAAGTATTCTATATATTGAGTCAACTCTAGAGGAACAAATTCACAGACAGCTGATATGCTGACAGACAGGAGAGAGATCTATGCAGCTGTTTGTGTGCGTGCTTGCGTGCATGTGCATGCATTTAATGATGTGTGAGTTTATCTGACTTGCGTTGTGCTTTTCTTCAGTCCGTCCTTCACAAAAAGAAAGTCAGAGTTGCTATGACAACTGTTCTATGACAACTTCTCACAGCTGACTGTAGGAATATACAACACCGAACAGATGTAGGCTCAGTACATGGTCAGACAGTAGACCGCAGAGCTGTTCCTAATGTACAAAACATTAGGAACAGCTGCTCTTTCCATAACAGACTGACCATGTGTATCCAAGTGAAAGCTATGATCCCTTATTGATGTTACCTGTTAAATCCACTTCAATCAGTGTAGATGAAGAGGAGGAGACAATTAAATAAGGATTTTTAAGCCTTGAGACAATTGAGACATCAGAGGGTGAATGGACAAGACAAAATATTGAAGTGCCTTTGAACAGGGAATGGTAGTAGGTACCAGGTGCACCGGTTTGAGTGTGTCAAGAACTGCAACGCTGGTGGGTTTTTCACGCTCAACAGTTTTCAGTGTTTATGAAGAATGGTCCACCACCCAAAGGACATCCAGCCAACTTGACACAACTGTGGGAAGCATTGGAGTCAACATGGGCCAGCATCCCTGTGGAACACTTTCAACACCTTGTAGAGTCCATGCCCCGACGAATTGAGGCTGTTCTGAGGGCAAAACGGGGTGCAACTCAATATTAGGAAGGTGTTCCTAATGTTTTGTACACTTAGTGTATATGTGCATTAATTATTATGTTTCCAGTGTTTTCCATATTGAATGTATTAAAGTGTATTGTTTTTGTGTATTTGTATGCTGCTTTCACAAAGTGAATTTCCATGTAAATGGACAATAAAGTACAGTACATCATATGGAACAAGGAAATTAGCATGATGAGTGTCTTTAGGGTCATATGAAAGCTGCTGAATTCCCTTTCAATTCTTAACTGATCAACTCAAAATAAGTGGTAGCTAGAGTACAGAGATACAAGTATACACACACACACACACACACACACAGATGAGCGTCTGCTTTTGTGCAGATGTACAGCCTTTGATCCGTGATTGCACCTTGTGTATGCTTGTGTTTGTGTGCGTGCGTGCATGTGATGATGGTCACGGCTTTGATCAGAGATCGCATCAGGGGTGTGTGTCTGTGTGTGTGTGTGGGTGGATGGGTGGATGGATGGATGGGTGGGTGTTATGAAATCAGCGGCTGGACTCTCATTGGTGATTATTTTTCCACTGACTGTTTCTCTCTCTCCCTCCCTCCCTCTCTCTCTCTCTTTCTCTCTCGTTCTCTCTCTCCCCCTCCTTTCCTCCCTTTCTTTTTCCAGGTGTCTGTGTGAGATATTGGTTGAGTCCAGAGATCCCAGAAAGAAGCTACTGACACTGAGGTTACTGCTGGAGAGGGCACACCAATGAACACACATCACAAAGGTACACACAGCTTATAAAGCTATGGAGGATTACCTTTCATTCATCATCTACCTGGTCTCTCTGAAGTCCTACATGGTTTGAGTGTGAGTACCTTTTAAACTCTTGCGCATCGTTCATCTATACTGCTAGCCTTGGTGCAGACCCTTATCTTCCTCTTGTCTCCTCTCCTCTCTAGGATGGACTTGTCTAACTGTACAGAGGGGGTCTTCTCCCTGGGTGGGGGGGGTGATGAGGGTGATGGGGGTTCTATAACCCCACCAAGTAAAATTATCCTCAGCCTCACCCTGTCCCTGCTCGCTGTCATGACAATGGTTATCAACTCCCTGGTGATCACAGCCATCATCGTAACCAGAAAGTTACATCACCCGGCCAACTACCTGATCTGCTCTCTGGCGGTGACGGACCTGCTGGTGGCCATCTTGGTCATGCCCTTCAGCATCCTCTACATACAGAGGTAGCTACAAAGATTCAATAAATGATTGCACAATTGATTGATTTGTCTTGCAGCATAAAGTGTCTTACAGCTTTTCAGATGCCCATATAGGCTTAAAAGACATGTTATCAAAGTATACAGTTTGTGATCAAAATAATAATAAAGTGAAGTCACAAGCATAATCACTATCAATATTCTGTCTGAATCCTCAGGGAAAGCTGGGTGATGGGAGAGGCTGTGTGTAATGTTTGGCTGAGTGTTGACATCACCTGCTGCACTTGTTCCATCCTCCACCTGGCAGCCATCGCTCTGGACCGCTACTGGGCCATCACTGACGCAGTGGAGTACTCACGCAAACGCACCGGCATCCGAGCTGGCATCACTGTTGCCGTCGTCTGGTTCCTGTCCGTCCTCATATCCCTTCCCCCTCTGCTGTGGAGGAACCATGGTGGGGGGCCAGAGGAGGACCAGTGTCTGATAACGCACCACCACATCGCCTTTACCCTCTACTCCACTTTGGGAGCCTTCTATATTCCCCTGCTCCTCATCCTCATCCTCTACTATAAGATATACAGAGCAGCTCAGACTCTGTACCTCCGCAGGGGGGCCAGCAGAGCCAGCCAACACTCCTCCATGGTCAACGGAACCACCCTCCCCTCCTGCCCCACTGACGGAGACCCCCAGAGCCCAGACACCCTGAACCCCCCGGAAAAGTCCTACTCAGACCCCTCCACGGAGGGCGACCGCGTGCGCATTGCCGTAAAAAGTCCCCAGAGCGAGTCAAGGCGGGAGCGTGAGTGTTCGTTGAGACGGCAGCGTATCTCAGGGACCAGGGAGCGACGTGCTGCGTCTACGTTAGGACTGATACTGGGGGCCTTCGTGGTCTGCTGGATGCCTTTCTTCCTGAAGGAGGTGATTGTCAACACGTGTGGCTCCTGCAGCACCTCCATAGAGCTGGCTGACTTCCTCACCTGGCTGGGGTACCTCAACTCCCTTATCAACCCTCTCATCTACACTATCTTCAACGAAGACTTTAAGAAGGCCTTCCAGAGACTGGTCAGGTGTAGGCTTCGCCTCTGACACGGGCAGAGAGGACACACATTTGTATTTTATTTAACCTTTATTTAGGCAGGGGGGAGTCCCATTTAGACAAAGGTACCTCACACATACAATTATCTGTAGGGTCCCTAAGTCGAACAGTGAATATCAAACACAGATTCAACCACAAAGACCAGGGAGGTTTTCCAATGTCTCGCAAAGAAGGGCACCTATTGGTAGAAAACGACATTGAATATCCATTTGAGCATGGTGAAGTTATTAATTACAGTTTGGAGGGTGTATCAATACACCCAGTCACTACAAAGATACAGGCATCCTTCATAACTCAGTTGCCGGAGAGGAAGGAAACCGCGATTTCACCACAAGGTCAATGCTGACTTTTAAACAGTTACAGAGTTTAAAGGTGCAATATTCAGAAATCACTCCGCCATTTCCTGGTTGCTAAAATTCTAATACTTCGCCTAATTTTAGTTTGTGACAAAACAAGCAATTTATAGCGTAGAGAATCATTGCACCATCTAAACCGCTGTGAAAAATCTTTACAATAGCCAAAATATTGTATTTTCAACTGTTTGAAGCTGGTGTACATAAAAAGTAAAAGACGCAAAAACGATACTTAAGAACAGGAAGCATAGAAATAGAACACAGAACAGATCTACCGCTTCTTACATTTGCGTTCAATGAGAATGACAGTCTATAACTCACATTTCTATGTGCATTTTGTCAGGTCGCCCAAAAACGTACATATTGAAACTTTAATGGCTGTGATAGGAGAAAACTGAGGATGGATCAACATTGTAGTTACTCCACAATACTAAACTAATTGACAGGATTAAAAAAAAGTAAGCCTGTACAGAATACATATATTTCAAAACATGCATCCTGTTTGCAACAAATCACTAAAGTAAAACTGCAAAAAATGTGGCAAAGAAATTAACTTTACAGTGCCCTCAAAGTTTTCATACCTGTCACGACTCCTGCCGAAGTCGGTCCCTCTCCTTGTTCGGGCGGCGTTTGGCGGTCGATGTCACCGGTCTTCTAGCCATCGCCGCTCCACCTTTCATTTTCCATTTGTTTTGTCTTGTTTTCCCGCACACCTGGTTTACATCCCCTCATTTCTCTTCGTGTATATTATCCTCTGTTCTCCCCATGTCTGTGTGTGGTATTGTTCGTTGGTTATGTGTGTGGCGCTACAGGCTGGTTGTGCGCCGGGTATTGTTGTACCCATGGTTCTGTATTTTGTACCATTTTGTGTATTTGTGCGCTATTGCCTTTTTCCCTTGGGCCGGAGTGTTGAGACGCAGTTGCGTCCGGCTGTTTTTACTCTGCCTGAATAAAGTGTGCCTGTTCACTCATCTCTGCTCTCCTGCACCTGACTTCCTTCGACCAGTTGCGCCCACTGTGACAATACCCCTTGACTTATTTCACATTTTGTTGTGTTATAGCCTGAATTCAAAATGGATTACATTTTACTTACATTTTGTCTCACACATCTACACAAAAAACCATAATGACAAACTAAGTATCAACCCCCTGAGTCAATACATGTTAGAATCAACTTTGGCAGCAATTACATCAGTGATTCTTTCTGGGTAAGTCTCAGAGAGCTTTGCACACCTGGATTGTACAATATTTGCACATTCTTAAAAAAAGTATTCAAGCTCTGTCAAGTTGGTTGTTGATCATTGCTAGACAGTCATTTTCAAGTCTAGTCATATATTTTCTAGTCGATTTAAGTCAAAACTATAACTAGGCCACTCAGGAACATTCAATGGCGTCTTGGTAAGCAACTCCAGTGTATATTTGGCCTTGTGTTTTAGGTTATTGTCCTGCTGAATTTGTCTCCTAGTGTCTCTTGGAAAGCAGAGTCAACCAGGTTTTCCTCTAGGATTTTGCCTGTACTTGGCTCTATTTCTTTTTCTTTTCATCCTAAAAAAACTCCCTAGTCTTGCTGATGACAAGCATACCCATTACAAGATGCAGCCACCACCATGCTTGAAAATATAAGGAGTGGTACTCAGTGATGTATTGGATTTGCCCCAAACATAACTCTTTGTATTCACATTTTTTGCCGTTTTCCTTTAGTGCCTCACTCTGAAAATTAGGTTAGTGTTGTGGAGCAACTACAATGTTGTTGATCCATCCTCAGTTTTCTCCAATAAAACCAATAAACTCAAACTTTTTTAAAGTAACCATTGGCCTCATGGTGAAATCCCTGAGCATTTTCCTTCCTCTCTGGCATTGGAGTTTGGAGGATGCCTGTATCTGGGGAATAGGGGACAGGTGTGCGTAATGAAAGTTCCGGAGGGATCCGTGACAGATACACCATCCAAAGTGTAATTAGTAACTTCACAATTCTCAAAGGGATATTCGATGTCTGCTTTTTTTTGCACATCTACCAATAGGTAATCTTCTTTGCAAGGCATTGGAAAACTACCCTGTTCTTTGTGGTTGAATCTGTGTTTGAAATTCACTGCTCAACTGAGGGACATTATAGATAATTGCATGTGTGGGGTACAGAGATGTGGTAGTCATTCAAAAATCACGATAAACGCTTTATTGTACACAGAGTGCAACTTATTATGGGACTTGTTAAGTATATTTTTTCCTCCTGAACTTATTTTGGCTTGCCATAATAAAGAGGTTATATACTTTTTGACTCAAGACAGTTTAGCTTTAAAAAATGTATTAAATTGTAAACATTTCGAAAAACATAATTCAACTTTGACAGTATTGTGTACAGGCCACACACACAAAATCTAATATTAATCAATTGTAAATTCAGGCTGTAACACAACAAAATGTGGATAAAGTCAGGGTGTGTGAATACTTTCTGAAGGCACTGGATGTCCTGAAGTTGCTTACCAAGATGACATTAAATGTTCCTGAATGGCCTAGTTACAGTTTTGACTTAAATCTGCTTGAAAATCTATGGCAAGACTTAAAAATGGCTGTCTAGCAATGACTAACATGCAACTTGAGAGAGCGTGAAGAATTGAAAAAAGAATAACATGCAAATATTGTACAATCCAGGAGTGGAAAGCTCTTAAGAGACCCAGAAAGACTCCCAGCTGTAATCATTGCCAAAGGTGATTCTAACATGTATTAACTAAGGGGTTTGAATACTTATCTAATCAAGATATATTAGTGTTTTATTTTTAATAAAGTTTTTACAAATGTTTTTTCTTTTTTTTTATCCACTGACATTACAGAGTATTTCGGGTAGATCGTTGACAAAAAATTACAATGAAATCCATTTTAATCCCACTTTGTAATACAACAAAATGTGGAAAAAGTCAAGGGGTGTGAATACTTTCTGAAAGCACTGTAAATCTTTAGTGACAGAAGGAATTTCAAGAGTTACCATACCCGGTCACAGGGATGGCTATCTCGTACTTATGTAGGTTAATAACGATGTTAGGTTGTTGTAATGTTACATGCACGCACGCACGCACACACACACACACACACACACACAAGCATGTGCACGCCATTCAGTTCAGAGTTATGTTGGACCCGGGATAGCATCTGACTGCCTGAGATCAGAGACTATCAACAGAATAAACACAAGAGACTTTACCTGGAGGAAATGACCTGTAATACTCTGCCAAGACTAATGGACACTCCAGCCAGGTCAGTCTAATGGGACTGGCACATTGCTGAGCTTTGGAGGAAAGTTAAGAGGACCTCAGATCCATGAGGTCATCATCTCCTTGATGTTTGATTGGGTTACTGTCATAGTCGGAATGGTGTTTAATGACATTGAAGGGACAATGTTTAAATGAACAGACAGAAACTGGTTAAACTGTAGGATGAAACTCTGGACTTAAACCATCAGCCTCGGCCATTGCAAGGTCTTAGAATAGCTGATCATGGTGTTTCTGTCTGTTCTATAACTATCAACCTCCCCAAGCTAGTAGACATATCTGAAATATAACATATCAAAAGTTTTTACTTATTCTCCAAACAATATTTGTTGTGATCATTGTTTTTGTTGATGCTACAAAAGTAGTGATTAAAGTTATTATGATACTCAATCGGTGTTGTTAATAAGCTATATATTCCACTTCTACAGTGCAACTTTTGTCTTATATGCCATATGGGTACTTTATATTCTGTGTCTTAATACAGAGATCTCTATAGCTGATTAAAGAGAACTGAGAAAGTTGCTCCACCATTGTCCTCCACCCATAGCACAGATCTCTGATCCAGAGGCACAGCAGGCTAATGAGTGTGTCATTAAGACAGGAGGTGCTAGAATACAGATTTTTTTACTCCCACTCATAAACTTAGAATCGTGTATGTATGCTTTTCTTACTGTAAGTACAGAGGGCAATGTTTGTGAGGCAAATGTAAGGAGATTTGTTTTTGAAATAAACAACACAATGACAAGGTTTCAAAATGTTAATTTGATACAGTGTGTTCTCATGAAAATAATACAATGCCAGAAAGAGGGGAGTCATGGTGTTATGGAAGAGTTCCATCAGATGATGCCTCCCCAACAGAACGTGCCTCCACTCTGATGGTTTTGTTACCTCAGACTATGATTCCCTCCACACCCAGATGGTATTTACGTATCTATATCAGTCTAAAGATGAGTTATGTTATGATTCATACAGTATGAATCATATCTCACCTTGAACCTACATGCATTTAAATACCATCTGGGTGAGGAACTAATACAATTTTACATCATTCTCAGGAATAGCTGGTCTTAACAGTATCTTAATAATGTATGCATGTGAGTGTATTATTTTACAGAATGTGGAACAGGTTCTTGAACAGGTTGATAGATTCATCCCAGCACTGAGCACAGAAGGCTACAACAGCAGTGACGGTCCCTCACACTGTAAGCAGGAGCACAATGTCAGAGGAGGTATGTGTATATGTATGTATTGTGTAATGGCGCCGCCCTCAGGATGACGGCATATTTGCAGGTTTTTCATTTCCGGTTTATGAAAAATGCACGTAATTCAAACTGACAACAAGTTGACTGTGCTTTTGGAGTTTGTTGAAAAACAATAGATCTGTGTGAAACCTCAAGATGAACAACGAATCGTCAGAGAGCGAGTTGGACGTTACGGTTGAGAGGCTGAAAATGAAATATCTGGAAAGGAAACGGGTTAGTAACGTGTATATAGCTAACAAGCAAACTAGCTAAATATTTAGCTAGCTTACAGTAACTAGCTAGCCAGGTAGATAACTTTAGCTAGCGGGTTTGATTGTTCCCTTGGTAACAACCCCGAGTGCTCCAGATGTCTAACTTTGTTTTCTAGCTAGCTGGATCACTCGGAGTCGTTACCAAGAGACCAAGCAAACCAGCTAACGCTAGCTAGTTAACGTTATCGACTTAGTTAGCTAGCTAAATAGTTAGCTAACGTTAGTTGGCTTGTTATTACTAGTACTAGGTTGTGCACGTACGTTGCAGTGACTGAACTTGCTATAGCTCACTATTGCCTTTTGACAGGTCTCTACAGAGCAGAAAGCACCTGCGCTGAGTGGAAGACACTACCATGGTGGGCAGCAGAGAGTTGTGAAGTCCCCCAGGTCTAGACGCACCACCACCAGAGAGATGAGAGGTTACAACAGAGCTTTACAGGAGCTGTTCCAGGCTGTCACCAACCCTCCAGACAGGTCAGTCTTTCTCCAGGCATTTCTTTCAGACCAACACCTTGTGTTATAATTGATGGGGCCAAGCTACCATATGCCACTGATGTGTAACTGTCTGCTTACCCAGGTTGTACAGTGACTGTAGTCGGGGTGACAGTGAGGAGGACCTGAGTGAGAACTATACTTTCAGCCCTCTCCTGGACACACAGATCCACTACACAGAGACAGGTGTGTGTGGGGTCTTCTTATATTCAGCATGTCTCAACAGATGTAGCTAGATAATGCATTGTTTTTATGTTGAGAATAAAGGTATTATATTCATATTAATAATAATCATACCAATACTGCTTTCTTCAAACTGAAAACACTTGACAAAAAAAACAGTGTGAGTTTTTCTGTTTCAGATGTGACCCTGCCCTCCAGCCTGGCCCGTACCCTGGGCTCCCGAGAGACTGAGTCCACCGTAGACCTGGCCAGAGAAGAGGAGATGAGGGGGGAGAAAGGGGGGAGAGGGGTGAGGCAGCAGCAGTCCTCCCCTGTCCTCTCCCCCTCCTGCCCCTCAGTGATGGGACAGGTCTACCAGGAGATGCTGCACATCTACCAACAACTACAGGCAGAACGTTTGAGCCAGCAGCAGTGGTCAGCCCAGCTCCAGGACAGAGAGAACAGACTGCTACAGCAAGAGGAGGTAAACACACATCTTCAGCAATCCCTCAAGGTTGAATATGATCTCTTCTTCACAGGGTTTTTTTAAGTGCATTGTGTGAGCGGTTCTGAAAATGTGTGTATTCCGTCAGAGCCGCAGTGAGGAGGTGAGTCAGCTACAGGAGCAGCTGAGCGAGAGAACCAGGGAGAACAAGAGGTTAAAGTCCAGCTTCAACTCCATCAAGGAACTCAACGACAACATGAAGAAACAGGCAAGCATCTGCTTCAGCTGGCTGCTTTTTACCTAAGATCATGTGTCATTCGGAAAGTTTTCAGACCCCTTGACTCTTACCACAGTTTGTTACGTTGCAGCCTTATTCTTATTGATTAAATCGTTTTTTCCCCTCATCAATCTACACACAATACCCCATAATAACAAAGTAAAAACAGGTTTTTAGACATTTTTGCAAATGTATAAAAAAATTTGGTTCAAGTCTGTGCTCTGGCTGGGCCTCTCAAGGACATTCAGAGACTTGTCCCGAAGCCACTCCTGCATTGAACCCGATCGAACATCTCTGGAGAAACCTGAAAATAGCGGTGCAGCGATGGTTCCCATCCAACCTGACAGAGAAGAATGGGAGAAACTCCCCAAATACAGGTGTGCCAAGCTTGTAGTGTCATACCCAAGAAGACTCAATGATGTAATCGCTGCCAAAGGTGCTTCAAGAAAGTACTGAGTAAAGGGTCTGAATACTAATGTAAATGTCATTTTTATGTATTTTTCTAAAAACCTTTTTTTGCTTTGTCATTATGGGGTATTGTGTGTAGATTGATGAGGAAAATAAACAGGCTGTAACGTAACAAAATGTGGAAAAAGTCAAGGGGTCTGAATACTTTCCGAAGGCACTGTATATGTATGTATATTTATATAAATCCACATAACTTTCCTCCCTCATGATGCCATCTATTTTGTGAAGTGCACCAGTCCCTCCTGCTGCAAAGCACCCCCACAACATGATGCTGCTACCCCCGTGCTTCACGGTTGGGATGGTGTTCTTCGGCATGCAAGCCTCCCCCTTTTTCCTCCAAACATAATGATGGTCATTATGGCCAAACAGTTCTATTTTTGTTTCATCAGACCAGAGGACATTTCTCCAAAAAGTACGATCTTTGTCCCCATGTGCAGTTGCAAACCGTAGTCTGGCTTTTTTATGGCTGCTTTGGAGCAGTGGCTTCTTCCTTGCTGAGCGGGCTTTCAGGTTATGTCAATATAGGACTCGTTTTACTGTGGCTATAGATACTTTTGTACCGGTTTCCTCCAGCATCTTCACAAGGTCCTCTGCTGTTGTTCTGGGATTGATTTGCACTTTTCGCACCAAAGTACGTTCATCTCTAGGAGACAGAATGCGTCTCCTTCCTGAGCGGTATGACGGCTACGTGGTCCCATGGTGTTTATACTTGCGTACTGTTGTTTGTACAGATGAATGTGGTATCTTCAGGAATTTGGAAATTGCTCCCAAGGATGAACCAGACTCGTGGAGGTCTACAATTTATTTTCTGAGGTCTTGGCTGATTTCTGTTGATTTTCCCATGATGTCAAGGAAAGAGGCACTGAGTTTGAAGGTAGCCCTTGAAATACATCCACAGGTACACCTCCAATTGACTCAAATTATGTCAATTAGCCTATCAGAAGCTTCTAAAGCCATGACATAATTTTCTGGAATTTTCCAAGCTGTTTAAAGGCACAGTCAACTTAGTGTATGTAAACTTCTGACCCACTGGAATTGTGATACAGTGAATTATAAGTGAAATAATCTGTCTGTACACAATTGTTGTAAACATTACTTGTATCATGCAGAAAGTAGATGTCCTAACCGACTTGCCAAAACTATAGTTTGTTAAGAAGAAATTTGTGGAGTGGTTGAAAAACAAATTTTAATGACTCCAACCTAAGTGTATGTAAACTTATTGATATATATATATATATATATATATATATATATATATATATATATATATATATATATATACTCCAGTATAGATTTGGCCTTTGGTTATTGTCCTGCTGAAAGGTGAATTCGTCTCCCAGTGTCTGGTAGAAAGCAGACTGAACCAGGTTTTCTGCTATGATTTTGCCTGTGCTTAGTTCCATTCAGTAAAATTTTTTTATCCTGAAAAACTCCACAGTCCTTAACGATTACAAGCATACCCATAACATGATGCAGCCACCGCTATGCTTGAAAATATGGAGAGTGATACTCCGTAATGTGTTGTATTGGATTTTCCCCAAACATAACCCTTTGTATTCAGGACAGAAGTTAATTGCTGTGCCGCACTTTTTTCAGTGATAATTTAGTGCCTTGTTGCAAACAGGATGCATGTTTTGGAATTTTTTTATTCTGTACAGGCTTTCTTTTTTTCACTCTGTCATTTAGGTTAGTATTGTGGAGTAACTACAATGTTGTTAATCCATCCTCAGTTCTTTTCTATCACAGCCATTAAACTATTTAACTGTTTTAAAAGTCACCATTGGCCTCATGGTGAAATCCCTGAGCGGTTTCCTTCCTTTTCGCCATGTGAGTTAGGAAGGATGCCTGCATCTTCGACTAGGTGTATTGTTACACCATCCAAAGTGTAATTAATAACTCCACCATGCTCAAAGGGATATTCAATGTCTGCTTTTTTTACCCATCTACCAATAGGTGCCCTTCTTTGCGAGACATTGGAAAACCTCCCTGGTCTTTGTGGTTGAATCTGTGTTTGAAGTTCACTGCTCGAACTGAGGGACCTTACATATAATTGTATGTGTGGGGTACAGAGGTGAGGTAGTGATTCAACAATCATGTTGCTCCCGAGTGGCGCAGCGGTCTAAGGCGCTGCATCTCAGTGCTAGAGGCGTCACTACAGACCCTGGTTCGATCCTGGACCGTGTCACAACCGGTCGTGATTTGGAGTCCCATAGGGCGGCACACAATTGGCCTAGCATCGTCCTTTTTTGGCCAGGATGGACTGCCATTGTCAATAAGAATTTGTTCTTAACTGACTTGCCTAGTTAAATAAATAAAAAAACACTTATTGCACACAGAGTGAGTCCATGCCACTTGTTATGTGGCTTGTTAAGCAAATATTTACTACTGGACTCATTTAGACTTGCCATAACAAAGAGGTTGAATACTTATTGACTCAAGACGTTGTGAATACTTTCTGAAGGCACTGTATGACTGTCTCAACTGACCACAGGAGGGCGCTGGTTCTGATTGATCACTTAGTTACAACGTTGTGTAGTGAGTTGCTCTGAATAAAAGTGTTTACTAACTGTTTGTGTTGTATGATTGTATTGTGTTCAGCTGAATGAGCTGAGTGAGCAGAACAAGCGTCTGGAGAACCAGTTCAGGAAGGTCCAGGCTCGGCTAGAGAACCTTCAGGTAGGAAGACACACAACAAGCAAAATAGACCTGTGTTATTCAGACCCTCAACCCCTATACATACTGTCTGTTATTTTTCATGTGATTTTCTCTCTCTAGAGGAAGTATGAATTCTCTATGGCACAGAAAGGGAGAGAGAACGTTTGTCAGAAGGCTATTGAGTCCAAACCTTCTAAACCCGAGAAAAAAGCCACCTCCAAGCCAGCCAAGGTGTGTATGGTATATGTAATTTCCGCTGGGAACGCTGGGTACTGACTACTAGTGTTTTTACTGTGTTAACTGTGGTTGTAACTAATGCAGTCCTAACCCCACACATACTCCCTGATGAAGACTCATAGACTGGTACCGTAATTATTCCAATCAACAGTGGTGGTGGTTGCTTCTAACTACCTTTTAAAGTCCAATTTCTTGTCAATGAGGTTGTTTGGAAAACACACCATTTAGTATGGCCAGATTCTAACCATACTGGTTACTGGTTGTCTCATTCTGCAGGGTAGTGTAAGTCCCGCCCCTCTCAGGCTGCTAGCTTTGCTATTGGACTGGATTCTAGACGGACAGATGTTTCCTCCAGTAGCAGGAGACAGCAGAACAGCCCAAGGTCAGCAGCACACGTCACCAGTGGTCTCTCTCCACGACAGGTGCTCTAAGGTGGGAGGACTGGACTCGTCCAGGGGGTTGTTTTGGCTTATTACGCTATGTGTTTATCTTGTTATGATGTCCCAGGCTTTGTGTTGATCCTGTGTTTTGTAGTTTATATTGTGTTGTTGTTGACCTCCTGTCTCTAGGTTTTGCCTCTGTTGGTTGAGCAGCTGCAGCAGTCCTCTGCATCACCAGACCCCTCTGGTACCCTGACCCTGATCAAGTTTATATATTGGAGCCTGAGC
Source organism: Salmo trutta (assembly GCF_901001165.1). Classification (NCBI taxonomy): domain Eukaryota; kingdom Metazoa; phylum Chordata; class Actinopteri; order Salmoniformes; family Salmonidae; genus Salmo; species Salmo trutta. The sequence continues at coordinate 28,705,728 of NC_042980.1, read as the reverse complement.
GAGATAGACAGCAGCACACAGGTAATACACAACACCACACAACAACACTACACAACACAAACTGAGAATGCATTCTCTTCCCAGCTGTGAGAAGAAAGTAGAATTTTGTTTTCATGCTGCAGACATTATGTTATTGAATCCCTTGTGTCAGACTGTGTCCTGTGCTGGCCTGGCCAGTATGTGGTTAATTAGTGTGGGGTACATTAGAAGTTATCAGGTTGTATTAGTCGTATGTAGAACATGCTGTGTGTGTGTCTGGAGAACAGACATCACACTGACAGAGAGAGGCTCAGACCCAACTGGATAGAATCTCTGTCTGGTTCTCAATGAAAACTCCCAGCCCAGCGAGTCACCAACAAGCATAGATGCCATCCCGGATCCAACGCATCTCAGAACCTAACCGCGGGGAGTGTGTTTGTTTGTCTGCCAGTGTCAGGGCAACTATTTGATGTTTAAACTGGAATCTCATGCTGTAGTATTACAGCAACGTGTTGAAGGTGAACCACAAGGCCAGAAACGTAATCACAACACTGGACTCCCACTGACTAACTGAGTACGTGTGTGTGTCTGTGTGTAGCCGGTGGCTCTGTCGTCCACTTTGCGGCGTCTGGGGGAGGAGGTGTCCAGGGTTCCGACCCAGCAGCAGGACCCCAACGGCCCTCTGAAGACCAGGGGCCCTCCTCTACCTCCCTCTCTGTACAGGAGTCTCTGTCCCCACACACGTCTCCTCTCCTCCCTCATCATCCTCAGGACCATCACCCAGGGTAAAACACTGCTACACTACATAAACACACAATGTCTAATTTGAACACTTATCCAATAATTCTATATTCTTCCTAAATCCAAGGGATATCCTTTGATATATCTGCTATTTCTTTTTTGGTGTAGTTATGTGAAGTCCCCTGCAGAGGGCAGTGTGGTTTTCCATTGGGTATGAATACAGGTTTATAATTGTCTCTTTCTAGTGAGTGTGTAACTCATACAGTAGTACTGTGCTCTATAGAGAGACATGCAGCTATCAGTCAATCATCCAACCAATCAAATGTTATTTGTTTTGTGCTTTTCACAAATACATTTGTAAGCAAGTTCTTAACAGCAACCCAGGCCTAAACCCCCAAAGGGCAAGCTTTCTGCCAGGTTGGCTCAGCTCTGTCTCTGGATGGACATGAAACTGGTTTGTTCATATAGGAAGAATATTTCTTTAATAGGTACCATGTCAGACTGAGGTATCAGGCTCCAAAAAGCTTTCAACCGTCTACAGAAAAACATCTGAACTAATAAAAACCTGTCTGCAGACAGACAGACAGACAGACAGACAGACAGACAGAAGGGGTTAGAATGAGACACTTAGCTGTTCATGCTGTGGGTCTGGGTCGTGTAAAGAAAACAAAGCTTTCTGGAAACTCAGCGCCTTAATGGGTTTGGACCAGAGAGAGAAGGAGGCAGGCAGGCTTTGGGTCAGGGGGGTTCTGGTGTACCCCTCCAGCCCCCTGGCTAGGCCAGTTACAGACTACAGTGCTTTGTATCTGGAGATCATCAGTGACACAGGCCCCATAAAGATGTCTTCTCAGTAACCAGGATGTCTCTCCTAGCCACTCTCACTCTGTCTGCTTATACTGGGTTGTTCATTATCCACTACTCCTGTCTGTACCGCTCTGACTAGGGGAGAGAGGAGCAAGCAGACATGCAGGGCAGGGCAGAACAGCAGTTTGTCAGTGTGATTTATCCCTGGGGCTTTAGACAGACCTGTTCACTGATCTCCCATGTCTAGGTGAGCCTCCAGCTGGGATGGGATAAGTGTTGGTAGCAGAGAGATGGGGGTTGGATTTCAGTGGCACTGTCCAGGTTGTCTGTGTGACCTCCGTCATAACTCCTCTTTTCCCTCCAGCTGACATCCTAGCCCAGGTGTTGGACTCCCTCCACAGTGACCTGGTGTGTGTGGATGTCCGGGGGCTGTTTCTTCAGTACGGGGGAGTGTCTGTCCTCCTAGCCCTGCTCCGAGGAGGGAAGGGGGGGCTGCAGACTCCCGTAGACATCCTACTGCAGCTCAGCGCAGAGTCACGTAAGTATAGATACACTACTTCTCTCACGATTAATCAAAGGTAACCTGTGTGTGGTGTGAAATGCATATCCCACTCCCCCTGAGACACCCTCGGCGAGTGGGGTCACAGCCATTGACGCCGACCCTGGTTAAGTGCCTTGCTCAAGGGCAGATCGAGAGATTTCACCTGCTCTGCTCGGGGATTCGAGCTAGCAACCCTTTGGTTACTGACCCAACGCTCTAACCACTAAGATACCTGCCACCGTCAGCCAGTGCAGCTCAAAGACCCATGAGTATGGAGACACCCCACAGATTCCCACCACAATATGCTCTCTCCATAACAGTACAGTTACAGTATGCTCCTACTATGTGCTTTATGTTTGACTAATTTGTGTCATTGGCTGATACTGAACAAAGTGTGTGTGTGTGTGTGTGTGTGTGTGTGTGTGTGTGTGTGTGTGTGTGAGAGAGACCCTGAGCAGAGCTACGCCCTTGGTCCACTAAAGTCTAGTGCGGCAGGTGGAGATCTCAGCACCCCACTATGATTTATGGGAGAGAGGGAGAGCAGGTGATTAGAGTGGTTTACAGGGGAGTAATGAGGTGAGTGTGAGTGAGGCCATGACGGAGAGTTGGGGTTCACACCTGAAGGTCACCACTAAACCGCCTGGGTCACCGCCTGACACACACCTCCCCTGTCTTGTACTACTGCAGGCTTGCTCAGTGTCTGCCTATAATGCAGCCTCCTCGACCCCTGTACAGTACGGTATGGCTGGGTTCCTTCATGCAGTTCACACCAGAAGGTCAACTCAATTTCCCCTCTGTAGCTGCCCTGTTAAGGCGCCTGCATACTAGGTTCGGTTTGGTCCTAGCAGAACTTGGTTAGGCAAAGTGAACGTCTGTGCCTCGCATACTCCCTTAAGACTTTCGCTTAAATAATCCGAAAAAAGTGGCAAAAGTACTGTTTCTCCATCTTGAGATGCCATAGCCAGTATACATGTCCTCAAAATGGTCTGAATGAATATAAGATAACACAAGAAATGTCATGAATTTTTACGTTTTTTGCCTAAGATGTTTGGTGCCGTATTTGTCAAGTAAAAATGTTTGCATGAAAACAAGTTGTCTCTCGTTGAATGACAACAAACACTTCATTGAAGAACCCCTACAGTTGCCTCAAGAAAACATTTTGTGACACAAACAGTCGAAGACAAAACTAACAAAAACGTCACAAAATGTCGTATGTGCTCAAACTGTTTTGGATGGGAAGCATGCGGACGCCTTAATACAGTACGCCTGCGTAGTGTCTGTCACACACACACACACACACACACACACACACACACACACACACACACACAGAGGTCTGGTTCACACCTGCAGGTCACCCTCTCCCCAGTGTGTGTCCTGTCCTAGTGTCTGTGCCCAAGGCAAAGCCCCCATATAACTCTCTCAGGCTATATTACAGTAATCCAGTCCATGTGTCCTATAGAGACAGGGGGAGAACCAGGGGGGACCATAAAGAGAACCCCCTCCCCCCTAAATCAGCCAGGACATGGACCATTCTACCACTGACCCATAGTGTTTGGAGTTTCTCTCCCCGTCCCACATACAGTAAGGCTTAAAGAGCCAGAAGAGAGGAGAGGCTAGGGACCAGATGGAGGTGTCTAGCTCTCTGCTACAGTAACAGGGATGGACCTCCTGGGTCTCTGCAAGTCTGCTAAAGTACAGTAGCTACAGTAACACCATGAGGCTGTCTCTAAAGCAGATTGCTTTTTCACGCACAATTACCCCCCAAATGACTCTACTCTTTTATTCCCTATTGAACCTATCACAGGGAAAATAAATGTTTGAATTGAATCCCCCAGGTCATTTTTGTACGTGTTTTTTTGCACGTGTATGTGTTCTTAGTCAACTGAACTAGTAAAATTAAAAATGTGTTGATTGTAAAAATAGAAATGTGTAGGAATTTTGGGGCAGTTCTCTGATGGTTATGAGAAGTACTGTGTCATGTTGGATCAATGACTTTGTCACATATTCTACAGTTGTGGCCAAAAGTTTGGAGAATGACACAAATATACATTTTCACAAAGTCTGCTGCCTCAGTTTATATGATGGCAATTTGCATATAATCCAGAATGTTATTAAGAGTGATCAGATGAATTGCAATTAATTGCAAAGTCCCTATTTGCCATGCAAATGAACTGAATCCCCCAAAAACATTTCCAAAAACATGTCAGTGATTCTCTCGTTAACACAGGTGTGAGTGTTGACGAGGACAAGGCTGGAGATCACTCTGTCATGCTGATTGAGTTCGAATAACAGACTGGAAGCTTCAAAAGGAGGGTGGTGCTTGGAATCATTGTTCGTCCTCTGTTATACATGGTTACCTGCAAGGAAACACGTGCCGTCATCATTGCTTTGCACCAAAAGGGCTTCACAGGCAAGGATATTGCTGCCAGTAAGATTGCACCTAAATCAACCATTTATTGGATCATCAAGAACTTCAAGGAGAGCGGTTCAATTGTTGTGAAGGCTTCAGGGCGCCCAAGAAAGTCCAGCAAGCACCAGGACGTCTCCTAAAATTGATTCAGCTGCGGGATCGGGGCACCACCAGTACAGAGCTTGCTCAGGAATGGCAGCAGGCAGATGTGAGTGCATCTGCACGCACAGTGAGGCGAAGACTTTTGGAGGATAGCCTGGTGTCAAGAAGGGCAGCGAAGAAGCCACTTCTCTCCAGGAAAAACGTCAGGGAGAGACTGATATTCTGCAAAAGGTACAGGGATTGGACTGCTGAGGACTGCGGTAAAGTCATTTTCTCTGATGAATCCCCTTTCCGATTGTTTGGGGCATCCGGAAAAAGCTTGTCCGAAGAAGACAAGGTGAGCGCTGCCATCAGTCCTGTGTCATGCCAACAGTAAAGCATCCTGAGACCATTCATGTGTGGGGTTGCTTCTCAGCCAAGGGAGTGGGCTCACTCACAATTTTGCCTAAGAACACAGCCATTAATAAAGAATGGTACCAACACATCCTCCTAGAGCAACTTCTCCCAACCATCCAGGAACAGTTTGGTGATGAACAATGCCTTTTCCAGCATGATGGAGCACCTTGCCATAAGGCAAAAGTGATAACTATGTGGCTCGGGGAACAAAACATAGATATTTTGGATCCATGGCCAGGAAACTCCCCAGACCTTAATCCCATTGAGAACTTGTGGTCAATTCTCAAGAGGCGGGTGGACAAACAAAAACCCACAAATTCTGACAAACTCCAAGCATTGATTATGCAAGAATGGGCTGCCATCAGTCAGGATGTGGCCCAGAAGTTAATTGACAGCATGCCAGGGCGGATTGCAGAGGTCTTGAAAAAGAAGGGTCAACACTGCAAATATTGACTCTTTGCATCAACTTCATGTAATTGTCAATAAAAGCCTCTGACACTTATGAAATGCTTGTAATTATACTTCAGTATTCCATAGTAACATCTGACAAAAATATCTGAAGACACTGAAGCAGCACACTTTGTGGAAATTAATATTTGTGTCATTCTCAAAACTTTTGGCCATGACTGTACACTTAATGTTGTGATTGTAGTCTGTCCAGACTTTTACCATACTGCCTGACTGGCTCTGATTTGACTTATCTGAGAGAAACATGCTGAGATCTATGCCTCCTTGTAAGACAGAGTTAACACTGACAATATGGACTCTGCTTGATCTGAAATCATGTAGATTTACTCTCGTTGGCTGAGTGGAATTGATTAGCATCTATACTACGACTGGAACACTTCAGCTGGGTTCCTGATCCATTCTGCTCGCAGCAGAGGCTGGTTGTACCCAATGATCAGGGATGACCCATCATAGGCCCGATGATGGGATGACTGAGCAGGTTAACAGGTGTAGACAGGACTGTGTAGGGTTCTTCAGTGGAACTGTCTGTCTGCCTGTGTGTAACAGTGCCTGTTAACTATCATCAATCATTTGAATAGCCACGCTAGCTTCACCCTCTTGTGGGTGCTAGCAAGCAAGCTAGATAGTGCTATGCATCAATAGCCAATCCAGTAGAGGCTGGAAGCTATAGTGAGCTTTGATTGGTCAATCGTGCCGCGATATCAGAGTATTTGCATAAAGTTCAGCTTTCCCCAACTTAGGTCCCGCCCTGTTCACCCTCTCTCGCCCATGCTCGCATCGCCCACCGGTCCCCCGCCTACGTCGCTCCCTCCATATAAAATAAATGGCTTCCGTTGTTTCATCACCCACATCGTCTTCAGTTAACAGTTACCGTAAGGTTCTTCAGAGCAACTGTCTGTCCTTCCATCTGTATACCTATCTAAGTGTTTCCCTCTCTGCAGGGTATCTGTCTGAGTTCCTGTCTGCTTGCAGCACTGAAGAGTTCTTCCGTACAGCAGCTCTCCTTGTGAAGAACCCCAGACTAGAACTTCCTCTTCTGGAGAAACTCTCCATCATCCTACAGAAACTCTCCAAGATCAGGTGAGACAAACTGATCGGTTGTGATGAATATTGTCAGGCTGTAGATGAGAGGTGACCCACAGCACCTTCCAGCAGAACCCTCTATTTAACCCTGTATAGGACCAAAGAATATCTACTAATATAAGACCTAGTAATATAGGACCAAAGAATATCTAGTAATATAGGACCAAAGAATATCTAGTAATATAGGACCAAAGAATATCTAGTAATATAGGACCAAAGAATATCTAATACTATAGGACCAAAGAATATATAATAATATAGGACCTAGTAATATAGGACCAGAGAATATCTAGTAATATAGGACCAAAGAATATCTAGTAATATAGGACCAGAGAATATCTAGTAATATAGGACCAAAGAATATCTAGTAATATAGGACCAAAGAATATCTAATACTATAGGACCAAAGAATATATAATAATATAGGACCAAAGAATATATAATAATATAGGACCTAGTAATATAGGACCAAAGAATATCTAGTAATATAGGACCAAAGAATATCTAGTAATATAGGACCAAAGAATATCTAGTAATATAGGACCAAAGAATATCTAGTAATATAGGACCAAAGAATATCTAATACTATAGGACCAAAGAATATATAATAATATAGGACCTAGTAATATAGGACCAGAGAATATCTAGTAATATAGGACCAAAGAATATCTAATAATATAGGACCAAAGAATATCTAGTAATATAGGACCTAGTAATATAGGACCAAAGAATATCTAGTAATATAGGACCTAGTAATATAGGACCAAAGAATATCTAATAATATAGGACCAAAGAATATCTAGTAATATAGGACCTAGTAATATAGGACCAAAGAATATCTAATAATATAGGACCAAAGAATATCTAGTAATATAGGACCTAGTAATATAGGACCAAAGAATATCTAGTAATATAGGACCTAGTAATATAGGACCAAAGAATATCTAATAATATAGGACCAAAGAATATCTAGTAATATAGGACCAAAGAATATCTAATACTATAGGACCAAAGAATATCTAGTAATATAGGACCTAGTAATATAGGACCAAAGAATATGTAGTAATATAGGACCAAAGAATATGTAGTAATATAGGACCAAAGAATATCTAGTAATATAGGACCTAGTAATATAGGACCAAAGAATGTCTAGTAATATAGGACCAAAGAATATCTAGTAATATAGGACCTAGTAATATAGGACCAAAGAACATCTAGTAATATAGGACCTAGTAATATAGGACCAAAGAATATGTAGTAATATAGGACCTAGTAATATAGGACCAAAGAATGTCTAGTAATATAGGACCAAAGAATGTCTAGTAATATAGGACCTAGTAATATAGGACCAAAGAATATCTAGTAATATAGGACCTAGTAATATAGGACCAAAGAATGTCTAGTAATATAGGACCTAGTAATATAGGACCAAATAATATCTAGTAATATAGGACCTAGTAATATAGGACCAAAGAATATCTAGTAATATAGGACCTAGTAATATAGGACCAAAGAACATCTAGTAATATAGGACCTAGTAATATAGGACCAAAGAATATGTAGTAATATAGGACCTAGTAATATAGGACCAAAGAATGTCTAGTAATATAGGACCAAAGAATGTCTAGTAATATAGGACCTAGTAATATAGGACCAAAGAATATCTAGTAATATAGGACCTAGTAATATAGGACCAAAGAATGTCTAGTAATATAGGACCTAGTAATATAGGACCAAATAATATCTAGTAATATAGGACCTAGTAATATAGGACCAAAGAATATCTAGTAATATAGGACCTAGTAATATAGGACCAAAGAATATCTAGTAATATAGGACCTAGTAATATAGGACCAAAGAATATCTAGTAATATAGGACCTAGTAATATAGGACCAAAGAATATCTAGTAATATAGGACCGATTATTACAAGATCCGGTGCATTTGTAGCGTGTGGTGCTAGGTATACTATCATTCATAGACCCAGTGTAACATACCTTCTGTTTTCTGGTTTTCACAGGAAGAACAGGCAGCTGTTTGAGCGCTGCTCTCTTAATCTGCTGCTGCAGGAGATGCACAGAACAACTGACCCTACACTCACCTTCTTGTCATTGAACCTTAGCTCTATACTACTCAATCTGAAATAACACACACTCACACGTATAACCTTATTGTGGTAGTGATTTTTTATTTTTGTCAAGTTTTGTAATATGTTTTTATATGATCTCAACCTATGTAGTGTACATTGTTTTGAACATGTTTACCATCTGCTATGAAATGAGCATCATGTTGGGAGAGGCTATAGTGTTTGTCTCATGCATTCTGAGGTAAAGATGATTTCACTAGGAAGCTTTTAAAAGCAATAAACTATGGGAAACAGTGTTTGATTTCTCTGTCATATAGTTATGAAATACATTAGTTTATGTCATATGTTTTCTATAAACCTGTTTGTTTGTTTGTTTGTTTGTTTGTTTGTTTGTTATGGACTAAAGCTGGAAGTTTTTAACGAGTCCAGAATGGTTCTGTTTGGTGAGGAGACACTGACAGACATTTCTGTCAGTGTCTCCAGACATTTCTGATCTCTCCTCTGTAAAGAGCCCTGTTAGTCAGTATGTTGAATAAAACATTTAATTTAAACTTTGCTGGTTCGTCAGGGTGTTGGTCCCTGTTCACCTTGGAATTTCAGTTTGACTATTATTATACAGACTTTTCTAAAATGTTGGTCTGCTGCTTAGTTTCTTCATCACCTCACAAAATAAAAGTCCTGCATAAGTGTGTGGTGTTGGCAAGCAAGCGCTGCAGAACAGTCTTATGTGGGTGCATGAACCAGTTACTTTAGTAAGGCTCTATAACAGTCCTAAACACTTACTGCTTCAGAACCTGTCACTGATTTACTGACTTTCATTACTTCCATTACTCACTATGGGCCACAGTGGGCCTGCTATATGTCTCACACACACACACACACACAGCCCCTGCGCAGCGTCAGGCCCTGAGCTGCGGTCCCTATAATTTATGTTAGTGTTTCCCAGTGGAGTAGGTCTCAGTGCAAACTCAGTTAAAGATTCCCTGGCTTCCAATCTGTCCAGTCTACCTCACGAGAACACTATTTACCTGTCTAATGTTAGTGGCTGTTGCTTCACCACAGATATAGTCAGTCCATCATGTTGGAATTTACAGACCACCAAATGTATATTATTTCTCTGAGTTGGCTGAGTTATAAGATGGCAGCAGGGTGATTCAGTTAAGGCATTGTGCATCAGTTATGTACTTGACTGTAAATCTAGTCCTGAGAGAGTGTACTGTGAGTGGAACCATGTGGTTGGCAAAGTGCTTGGTGAGAGAGCGAGCACGGCCACAGCAGCCTGTTGGCCTGGGTATTCACTCCTTATTAATGAAGGGGACTGGGTCTTGTCCTGAGCTCTCTCTCTCCCTGTACTATTCAGTTCCTCCCTTTACTCTTACTTTCTTATACCCTGTTTATACCAAAGTATGTGGACACCCCTTCAAATTAGTGGATTCGGCTACTTCAGCCACACCTGTTGCTGACACGTGTATAAAATTTGATCACATAGCCATGCAATCTCCATAGACAAACATTGGCAGTAGAATGGCCTTACTGAAGAGCTCAGTGACTTTCAATGTGGCACTGTCATAGGATGCCACCTTTCCAACAAGTCAGTTCGTCAAATGTCTTCCCTGCTAGAGCTGCCCAGGTCAACTGTATGTGTTGTTATTGTGAAGTGGAAAGGGCTGAGCCGTGAAGTGGTAGGCCACACAAGCTCACAGAATGGGATCGCTGAAGCGTGTAGCTCATAAAAATCGTCTGTCCTCAGTTGCAACACTCACTACCAAGTTCCATACCGCCTCTGGAAGCAACGTCAGCACAATAACTGTTAGTCGGGAGCTTCATGAAATAGGTTTCCATGGCCCGAGCAGCCGCATACAAGCCTAAGATAACCATGTGCAATGCCAAGCATCGGCTGGAGTGGTGTAAAGCTTGCTGCCATTGGACTCTGGAGCAGTAAAAACATGTTCTCTGGAGTGATGAATCACGCTTAACCATCTGACAGTCCGACGGACGAATCTGGGTTTGGCGGACTCCAGGAGAACTCTACCTGCCCGAATGCGTAGTGCCAACTGTAAAGTTTGGCTGTTTTTTTATGGTTCGGACTAGGTCCCTTAGTTCTAGTGAAGGGAAATCTTAACGCTACAGTATACAATGACATTCTAGACGATTCTGTGCTTCCAACTTTGTGGCAGCAGTTTGGGCAAGGCCCTTTCCTGTTTCAGCATGACAGCGTGCAAAAATCGAGGTCCATACAGAAATTGTTTGTCGAGATCGGTGTGGAAGACCTTGACTGGCCTGCACAGAGCACTAACCTCAACCCCATCGAACACCTCTGGGATGAATTTCAATGCCGACTGTGAGCCAGGCCTAATCGCCCAACATCAGTGCCCGACCTCACTAATGCTCTTGTGGCTGAATGGAAGCAAGTCCCCGCAGCAATGTTCCAACATCTAGTGGAAAGCCTTCTCAGAAGAGTGGAGGCTGTGATAGCAGCAAAGGGGGACCAACTCCATATTAATGCCCCTGATTTTGGAATGAGATGTTGATACAGCCCTAGTTTAACACATTAGTCCTCAGATGCCCTGTCCTCTGCTGCCTTTGCTTCTAATGTAAGCTGTCTGCCATTGTACTTAATTTTCAGATAAAGGCTTGTTTAGATTATGCAACATGCATGCTAGAAGGCTCTATATCTGGTGAATGACTGTAGTGGTTATGTTTTCCCTCCGATAGTTATCTCTATGCTGCTGCATATCTTCGTTGGCTGGGGAGAATACATTGTTTCCCATATTTGTCTGACAGTGATTAATAATGAATGACATCCACAGTGTTGGATTGTTCCCTGCATGCTCTGCGATTAGACAGCAACGGGCCTTCATTATATAATATACTACTGTACCAACATTAGGATATAGGATGTCACTGTACTAGAAACATAAAGATATGGGATGTATGAGAGATATGAAACCAGCTGGAGCCCTGTTTGGGGAATAAGAGTAAGCAAGTATGTAATGGTGGAAAGTGTGTGTGTGTGTGCGCGCGCGCATGCGCGCGTGTTAGCAGGTACAGTAACTAGCTGAGCTCTATTAAGCTTGACTGTTTGTTGGCACTCCCTGCCCTCAGGAGTCCAGCTCTCTCTCACCTCGCTACGATCACACTAAGCCAAGCCCTAATAACTGGCCCTCGTGGGCCTGAAACACACACACCAAAGTAGAGAGGATTCTCTCTAGCTGAGCTGTTTGTAATCTGATGATCCACGTCTCCTCCAGCCTAGTCACAGGAGACTGTCTGCTCTCTGTACACCTCACATCTCAGGCCAGTAGAGATGGACGTCATGATTTATCACAAACGATGGCTGTGTGATATCTTGGCAGACAGACTAGCATGGCAGAGCCTGGTTAGTATGATGCTTCAAGGTCTGATGTCATGATTTCACACAAATAGATATCAAGTAACCAGATTTCCACTAGTGCCCGGCTGTGGTGTAAATCTCTCCAGTAATCTGAGATCTATGGTAATTGGCTGTTCCAGCAGATTCCTCTTCTTTGACAGAATAGTTTGATCGACCGCAGAACATGACATCATTTATGTTATCTACAAGAGGGTAAATAAGTGGTATTATTATTGGAATAACTGTTGACAAAACCTTTGTTAAACCGTGAAAATATCCAGTTATCTGTTTATCTTCATCAAAATAAATAAAAACATGGACTTTTAAATTGATACTTCTTTATTGATGCATACAGTATGTACAATAATAAGTTATATATACACTTACGTTTGTTTCCATGAAAAATAGTTTGTTTCTGTAGTCTAATCTGTGGAGCTTTGTGATACTGAGGTAAGAGAACCAGGTTCTGTACATACAGTACAGTCAATCATCTTCTGTCATTCAGCGACCTACCTAAACTACTAGTCATCCGGTGACGCTGTGTTTGGATTGGAATGAACAAGGATAAACTAAAAGAAGCCATTATGGATACCTGCTAAATGATGAGCATTGTACATGCACATTTATGATTCATATACACTACCGGAGTCCAGACCCTGGCTAACTTGAAACACCAGAGCAGTGAAGACACACTGAGAGATGGGATTGTGCCTCCCCAGTCAATCAACAGAAACAATATACATGGAGGTATAGAAAGCCACCATTTAAATCATTAAAACCAAACACACGTTCTCTTGTTCCTGAAACGTCTTTAGCTAGGAGCTTATCACCATTAGCTGATATGTGCTGAATGGCACAAAATGGCTGTCGTCCTGTGGCATCACCCAGCATAGCATCAAAGCCAGGCTGACCATAGAGTAGTGCAGTGCTGGGTCTTCTGGTGTCCTGTCTTCCTGCATTTCTCAGGCTGCAGAAGGCCTAGTCTGTCTATAAGCTAAGCAGCCTCTTTAATGGTCTCTGGCATCTGGTATTTACTGGTTCATTGGTTTTAGTGGTTAATTAGGTGCTGAAAGTCTTGACTGTAAACCACAACATTATTAGATCAGACTGCCACAAGTCAACCAATTAGAGCCAGCGGTAGCAGCTGACCGCTGGGGGGGGGGGGGGGGGGGGGCATGAGAGGATCTGGGGCCACGGGGATCCTGGCAGAGAAGAGGTCCATTATGCCTTTTTCCAAAATCTCATATTATAATATGTACAAAATGTAATTTATATAAAATCTCTATATTTTCTTTAATAAAAAGCTTTTGTTGAGGCATCCAGCGCAAAGTTAATTGCCAGAGGGAGACAGAGAGATGAAGGAGAGAGATCTGAAATCTAGGAAGGCCTAGTGGCATTCTTCATGTGGAGGGCTACGGGTGTTTGATTGTGAATGTATGTTTGCGGGTATGTGCACATGGATGTACTGCATCTGTGCATAAACGTGTGTTCATGTGTGTGTGGGAGTCAGACGCTTGCACAGCGCGGTGAGGACAGAGGAACAGTGTGTGTGTCTCCTCCTCCCAGAACATCAGAACATAGTGACTCCACAGCATCCAGTCTCTCTATCTGCACCAGTCTGGTGAGCAGGTCTGGGATGCTATAGCCGGCGGTACTGATCCTTTCAAACAGCTGCAAGCCGTCACTCATCCCTCCGATCTCATCCCTCTTCAGGCCAAAGCTCTCTGCCAGGTGTCTCCAGGTCTTCACCACGGCTGCCTCGCTACTGTAGGAGGAGCTCAGCATCCGACTGGCCTTCTCCAGACAGTCAAACGGTAGTTCTGTAGGACTCAGACCTGGGGAGAGGAAGGGAGAGGGAGGGTTAGGGATGTGTGTATTGTAGCAAGAGTCCAGCATACAAGTGTCCTTCGCTAGACAGTTGAAGGGTAGTTCTATAGGGCTAAAGCCCGGCGTGGACGTGTGAGTTCTCACCCTCGGCCACACTGCAGGCTCTAGCATACAGATCCAGGATCTTCTTCCTCCGGCTCTGAATCTGAAGGAAGAGACAGAGTGAAAGGTAGAGTAGGTTATAAAGTAATTACATTGCAATACATTGTAAAAGTACATGTAAAAGTACATAGTTGGATGTGAATGACTGCGTTCTCTCTCACCCCTGTAGCCTTGTTGTAGTTGTTGTTATTGATGATGTTAGCATTGCCATTGCTAATATTGTTAGCATTGATAGGACTGGTGGGGTTGGATCCAGTCTTATCCCTGTCGAGAAGCCCCAGAGAGAGCAGGCAGAGGTCCGGCTTGTTGCCCAGGTTCAGGAGACAGAGGCTGGGGTTAGGATCAGCCGCCCCCTGCCTCTCCAAGGCAGCTTCTTCATCACTGTCCATACTGCGACTCAACAGCTGCTCGTTCTCTGACGATGCATCATTCTCACTGGGGAGGAGAGAAAATCAAATTGAGCTGTCAAAACTCAAAATCGGTCAGCATAATAACAGTAAGCCTTCATGACCTTTTCAGCTGATATTTTGCAGTGTCTCGTTATGGTAATGTTCTGTAGCTTCATCCTTAATGTTATACTGCAAATAGACATGTTTTATATTACATATTTAGCCTCATATCCACAGAATGCTATTAACAGTGTTTAACACTGGGAAGTTCTCCCAAAAACACCTTGTTGACAAAGATTCTCAGAGATACGCACACAATAGCATTGTTTCACTGGCACACACACACACGCACACACACACACACACGCACACACACACAACACACACACAGGCATTGTTTTGTAGTCACCCTACACCCACTCAGGCTGCTAAGACGGTGAGTTAGTACATCCTCTGGCATGCAGCTAGCCACACTGTTTACCACTGCTGAGTCTGGCTAGGTGATGTAATGCTAATGTTCATGTGTGTGATACTGTGTGTATGACACAAACTCATCCTCTGTGTCTACCCATATTTACATAAATGTGTATGTATCTTCTCCTTGCTATACCTGTCTGTCTGTCTGTCTGTCTGTCTGTCTGTCTGTCTGTCTGTCTGTCTGTCTGTCTGTCTGTCTGTCTGTCTGTCTGTCTGTCTGTCTGTCTGTCATAAAGAATAAGGCTTCATTGTCTGCTAGTGTGGGGTTGGGACAGACAGACAGACAAAAAGAAAGGGAGGAGAGAACAGAGAGGGTGGAAGGAGAGAGGGGAAAGGGAGGAGAGAACAGAGAGGGGAAGGAGACAGAGGGAAAGGGAGGAGAGGACAGAGAGGGGAAGGACAGAGAGGGAAAGGGAGGAGAGGACAGAGAGGGGAAGGAGACAGAGGGAAAGGGAGGAGAGGACAGAGAGGGGAAGGACAGAGAGGGAAAGGGAGGAGAGGACAGAGAGGGGAAGGAGACAGAGGGAAAGGGAGGAGAGCACAGAGAGGGAAGGGTTTAGGGTTTGGCTGGGCTATAGAGTATTTATCCCCATCTCTCTTCACTTCTCTTTGCCTCTCTCTCTACTACCCACCCTCAACTCTCTATTTCTCTCTCTATATCTCTCCTCGCCCCCCTCTCCATCCCACCTCCAGGGCCAATCTGTGCTCAGCTAGTTTGCCCTCCAAAATCAGAATCACTTTGCTTCAGAAAAATCCTCAGTTTTTCCATGACCCACACAAGGGGGCACACACAAACACAAACACACACACACACAGTCTCCCCACTAAAAGGGCTAGCAGCGATGCTCTGCTGCAGTGACTTGTCCTGTGGTAGTCTAATTATGGGCAGATCCCGAAAAACAGATAAAAGAGCCTCTCTGTCTCTGAGGCCCCCAATCAACCCCTACACACATACACACACACACACACACACACGCACACACGCACACGCGCACACACACACGCGCACACATGCACAAAAACACGCTTGCAGACAAGAACACAAACACACTCAAACGCACAAACAAATACAGACAGACAAAAACATGATCTGAGCGATATTGGTAACCATTACACATCTTTTGCGTTTGTCTGTTCAGCTTGTGTTTGATGTGTCATGTGAACTGGTGATTATGATACCTTACCTTTTCACCGTCTTCGGAGGCGTGGGTTTGAGTTTATCGAATTCATCCTTTTCAGAGAAAATTACAACGTTGTCTGAAATAAAGAAAAAAATTATTTATAAAATATATAAATTAGGATGCTTAATAAGTGACACAAACAACAAATACACTACAAACAAAAGTATGTGGACATCTGTTCGAACATCTCATTCCAAAATCACGGGCATTAATATGGAGTTGGTCCCCCCTTTGATGCTATAACAGCCTCCACTCTTCTGGGAAGGTTTTTCACTAGATGTTGCTGCGGGACTTGCTTCCGTTCAGCCACGAGCATTATTGAGGTCGGGCACTGATGTTGGGCGATTAGGCCTGGCTCGCAGTCGGCGTTCCAATTCATCCCAAAGGTGTTCGATGGGGTTGAGGTCAAGGCTCTGTGCAGGCCAGTCAAGGTCTTCCACACTGATGTCGACAAACCATTTCTGTATGGACCTCGCTTTGCCATAAGGTTGGAAGCACAAAATCGTCTAGAATGTCGTCACTGGAACTAAGGGGCCTAGCCTGAAGCCTGAAAAACAGCCCCAGACCATTATTCCTCCTCCACCAAACTTTACAGTTGGCACTATGCATTGGGGCAGGTAGCATTCTTCTGGCATTTGCCAAACCCAGATTCGTCTGTCAGACTGCCAGATGGTGAAGCATGATTCATCACTCCAGAGAACACGTTTCCACTGCTCCAGAGTCCAAGGGCGGCGAGCTTTACACCACTCCAGCCGACGCTTGGCATTGGCATGGTGATTTTAGGCTTGTGTGCGACTGGTTGGCCACGGAAACCCATTTCATGAATCTCCCGACGAACAGTTCTTGTGCTGACAGTTCTTGTGCTGACATTGCTACCAGAGTCAGTTTGGAACTCTGTAGTGAGTGTTGCAAACGAGGACAGATGATTTTTACGCGCTACGCGCTTCAGCTCTCAGCGGTCCCGTTCTGTGAGCTTGTGTGGCCTACCACTTCACGGCTCAGCCCTTTCCACTTCACAATAACAACACTTACAGTTGACCTGGGTAGCTCTAGCAGGGAAGACATTTTCCGCAATGGGTGTGGCTGAAATAGCCGAATCCACTTATTTGGAGGGGTGTCCACATACATTTGTGTGTATATAGTGTATATAATGATAACTTTATCCCATTACTCAACAATATGAAAGCAGATCTATTAAATTGAACAATCTCCCCATAAATCTTACAGGCAGAATAAACCTCTTCAGAATGGCATGACTCCCAAAGTTTTAACATTTATTCTCGGTAATACCAATTACTCCACCAAAGACATGGAATAGTATCAACTCACTACCCAGGGCTTTTATTTGCAACATATGGTTAAATGTACTAAAGAGGAACAATGGCTACATATTGAAGATGCAGATGCTCATCTCCAGAATCTTTTTAGGTGTCTATTTTCAAAGGATAAAGCTAAGAACATGAACAACTTTCTAGTTAAGAACACTAGAACAATACGGAAGAAAATGGTTCTACATGAACCAATAACACTACCTAAAACACAACCCTATGGAACGATCCTTGTATAGCGTTTCAG
Organism: Salmo trutta; assembly: GCF_901001165.1. NCBI lineage: Eukaryota > Metazoa > Chordata > Actinopteri > Salmoniformes > Salmonidae > Salmo > Salmo trutta. The sequence goes on along the minus strand of NC_042980.1, from coordinate 28,688,132 downwards.
AACGCAGTGGTAGATTGGTCCACATAGAAAACTAAAGGCATAAAAACCATAAACGATATGGTAATAGGATATCATTTATTTCCATGACAGAATTAAAAAGCAATTTTGGACTGACCAATGTAGATATTTTCAAATACATGCAACTTAAAAGTTTCATATCAGGAAATTTTGATTTGAAATCTTTTGGACATCAGAGTACTCTTGAGGGAATCCTATTTGAGTCAGAAAAGGATGTTCATACAAAACCTTGCAGAGAGCCTTCCAGCTGACAACCTCTTAGAAAAAAATAGGAACTATTGGAACCAAGAATGAAAAATAATTGATATTGGCACAAGATGGAGGGAATATTGGAACATAACTAACGAAATTACAGTTAACGAAAATATACGCTTAATGTATAGAATGTATTATACAAGAGACAAAATGCACAAATTCTACATCACAATGATATCACGTCTTAAGTGTAAAACTAACAATGACTCAATAATAAAAGCCAAAAGTTATGGGCGGAGTAAGAAGTTGGCTGTCAGAAGTATTACAATGTAAATTTAGTTTTAATCCGTCTGTCTTTTATTTAACCTTTATTTAACAAATTCTTATTTACAATGACGGCCTACTCCGGCCAAACCCGGACGACGCTGGGCCAATTGTGCGCCGCCCTATGGGTCTCCCAATCACAGCCAGATGTGATACAGCCTGGATTCAAACTAGGTACTATAGCGACGCCTCTAGCACTGAGATGCAGTGTCTTAGACCCACATATGAGGGTGCTGTGCCTGATGGATTGGATGATACTCTTCTCATCAATTATCTTGAAAAACACACACTTAAAAACTGGAAATGAACCAATCCTCCATCTTTAAGACAATGGAAAAAGCATGCATGACTGAGAGTAACAAAATGTTGCAATTTGAGGACATGTGGTGTAGAGTAGTGCAGGTACTGGAGATAGGGGAGAGAAGAAGTGGGTCTGGACAGGTGTGATGTCGTTGATGTTTGTGTGTGTCTGTATGTTGTCTTTTTTGTTTTGTTTACCAAACGTTATTTCTCACACAGTTCCGTGAACGCGGGTAAAAGTCTGAAACAATCGTCAAAATAACCAGGGGAACAGAGGTCCCATTATTTTCAAAGTAAATCAATTAACAGGACTGTAGTGTTCAAATGCAATCACATCACAGTTTGAAGCCTGTAAATGTCTGTCACTGCCATCCTAGATGGTGTATGCCTCAGAGATGTCTCAGACAGACACTCATAGTTCCCAGCTCTACCGGAGATGTCAATCATAGAGACTTACAAAACAGCTACTCAATACACACACACATGCACGCACAAACACCTTTCCCAATACATAAACACACACATACAGTATGCTTTCACCTATACACTTAGAACATGTAAACATACATTCAGTTTCGTGAATAAAACACTTATGTTTAATTCTTCATTTGCAAGCCTAAACAGGTTGATTTCTAAACCTAAAGGACTGTATGTATAACTATTACCATACCAGAGGTAAAATGGAAGGCCTAAAGTATGTGAGATGCCAGTAGGTGTATTCTTGTCAGGTAGATAACCCCTGAATGAGTTATTAACATTCTAGTTAGTGAGAGGGGAACACTGACAGCCTAGAGCTAGGGCCACAGTCTAATCTAAACATTCCACCATGCTACGCTCAATCAGTGTCAAACCCACAGACACCGGGCATGACAGACAGCCACCACGTATGAGAATGCCTTTATGCTAGTTATAGACTAGACTGTAGATTAAGCCTGAGGCCCCAGCCGGTACTATACATTATGTTAGTTATAGACTAGACTGTAGATTAAGCCTGAGGCCCCAGCCGGTACTATACATTATGTTAGTTATAGACTAGACTGTAGATTAAGCCTGAGGCCCCAGCCGGTACTATACATTATGTTAGTTATAGACTAGACTATAGATTAAGCCTGAGGCCCCAGCCGGTACTATACATTATGTTAGTTGACTGTTGTGTGGTTTTCTGTTCCCTGAGGTATCATTTGTTTAGCTGTGTTGTAGTGTCTCACCTGGAACATCTTTCTTGTCCTCCTGTTTGTTGGTCTGAGCCTCCACAGCCTTCACCACCTGACCTGAGCAGCACGCTGCACACGGAGAGAGAGAACGTTTAGTAACTGTGCACACTGATGTCCCATTTAACACAGGGAGGGAACCCAACTGAAACTGTGTGTGTATGTGAGTGTGTGTGATTGTTACCCTGTCCGCTGGGCTTGGCTTTGAGGATGTAGAACATGATGATGAGGACGATGGCGATGGCCATGATGAAGATGGTTGACATGGCGATGATGAGAGCGGTTGCTAGGTGACCCTGTCCTGTGGGGTCTTTGTGAGGGTGAGGGAACATGGTGGTACTGCTGGTTGAGACACTGGGGACTTTGGTAAGCATGCCTGGAACACACAGATACTACACAGTTAATACACAGATACTACATAGTTACTACACAGGTAATTCATCTAAGGGAAGCCATGTCCCTCATGATGCCTTACCCCTCAGGGGTGCGTGCTTAGTCCCGTCCTGTACTCCCTGTTCACCCACGACTGCGTGGGTGAAGTTTACCGACAAAACGATGATGGTAGGCCTGATCACTGATGATGAGACAGCCTATAGGGAGGAGGTCAGAGACCTGGCAGTGTGGTGCCAGGACAACAACCTCTCCCTCAGTGTCAGCAAGACCAAGGAGCTGATCGTGGACTATAGAAAACGGAGGGCCGAGCACGCCCCCATTCACATCGACGGGGCTGTAGTGGAGCAGGTCGAGAGTGTTCACATCACTAAGGATCTATCATGGTCCAAACACACCAACGTAGTTGTGAAAAGGGCATGACAACGCCTCTTCCCCCTCAGGAAGCTGAAAAGATTTGGCATAGCCCCTCAGATCCTCAAAAAGTTATACAGCTGCATCATTGAGAGTATCCTGACTGGTTGCATCACTGCTTATTATGGCAACTGCTCGGCATCTGACCGCAAGGCACTACAGAGAGTACATCACTGGGGCCTAGCTTCCTGCCATCCAGGACCTCTATACCAGGCAGTGTCAGAGGAAGGCCCTAAAAATTGTTACAGACTCCAGCCACCCAAGTAATAGACTGATCTCTCTGCTACCGCACGGCAAGCGGTACCGGTGTTCCAAGTCTGGAACCAACAGAACCCTGAACAGATTCTACCCCCAAGCTATAAGACTGATAAATAGTTAGTTAAATAAATAACTACCCGGTTAGTTAAATAAATAACTACCCGGTTAGTTAAATAAATAACTACTACGCTGCTGCTACTGTTAACCATCTGTCACCTTATTCCTAGTTATATGTACAGTATACTGTATACCTACCTCCATTACCTTGTATCCTTGCACATGGACTCAGTAATGATACCCGTTGTATATAGCCAGGTTATCATTACTCATTGTGTCTCTATTATTACTTTATTATTTCTCTATTTTCTTTCTCTCTGCATTGTTGGGAAGGGTCTTTCACTGTAAGCATTTCACTGTTAGTCCACCACACCTGTTGTTTACGAAGCAATTTGATTGGATGATTTGATTTAGTCTACAACACTCTCACCCCGTCAACCTTTATACCCTACAGAATAGTCTTCAGCGTCTCTCTCTCTCACACACACATATATACACACACACAAGCCTACATACTCTCACTATCAGTGTCATTGATAAGACAGGACCACCCCATAGGACATTTCTCCCGCACAACTCCCATATCACACACACAGCCTAGTCTAACCCTCCCATTGGCCACGCTACCAGCCTCAATTACCCAGCTGCCATCTGGTCACCCACCAACATGGAGGCAGGATAAGATATAAACTGTTACAGGACTGACTTAAAGGTCTGCTCTCTCTCTCTCTCTCTCTCTCTCTCTGTCTCTCTTTCTCTCTCTATCTCTCCTTCCTTCCCTCTGTCTCTCTCTGTCTCTCTCTCTTTCTCTCTCTATCTCTCCTTCCTTCCCTCTCTCTCTCTGTGTCTCTCTCTCTCTCTCTCTCTCTCTCTCTCTCTCTCTCTCTCTCTCGTCAGTTTTCCTACAGGGAGACATCAGAATAGACCAAGGCTTTCCTACTAGACTGGTCTCATAGTCTAGACGTAACATAGTAAATGTAAAGCCGGGATACTCAAATTACTAAATGTTACGTTTGTTATGGTGATAGAAGGTTACTTAAGGCAAAAATGAAAGGAGGGTATAACGCATATTACTATCATCCCAAAGGTTTCTTGTTCAAATCTCATCATCAATCTCAATTTGTAACATATCATACATTTAACAAATTCGTAACATATTGTACGTTTAGCAAATTTGTAACATCATATGAATTGTAATTCGTAAACATATCATGATGGACTTCCACAAATTAACACAAACTATATGAAACGTAACATATCATACTAAATGGAGTGTCTCGGATTTACGTACAGAATAATACAAAATGCTCTGAGACCAGGTTGTTCCTACAGTGAGACATCAGAATAGACCAAGGCTTTCAGCCCTACAAACAGACATCAGAATAGACCAAGGCTTTCAACGCTACAAACAGACATCAGAATAGACCAAGGCTTTCAACCCTACAAACAGACATCAGAATAGACCAAGGCTTTCAACCCTACAAATAGACATTAGAATAGACCAAGGCTTTCAACCCTACAAACAGACATCAGAATAGACCAAGGCTTTCAACCCTACAAACAGACATCAGAATAGACCAAGGCTTTCAACCCTACAAACAGACATCAGAATAGACCAAGGCTTTCAACCCTACAAACAGACATCAGAATAGACCAAGGCTTTCAACCCTACAAACAGACATCAGAATAGACCAAGGCTTTCAACCCTACAAACAGACATCAGAATAGACCAAGGCTTTCAACCCTACAAACAGACATCAGAATAGACCAAGGCTTTCAACCTTACAGACAGACATCAGAATAGACCAAGGCTTTCAACCTAAAGCTTTTGGACATCTTTATGCTTTATTCAGACTTTATTTATTGACTGATCAGATCAGACTGACGAGGTCTATCATTGTATGAGACTGCTGCAGTTACATTAGACAAACCTGGGTTCAAAGTTTAAAGCCAGTCTGTTACAGTAGATGGTGGTAAACAGAGGCCAGACAGCGGTGGTATAGATATGTATAGAGCCTGGAGAGGTGGTATGACAGGCTGCTGTTGAAGAGAAGACCCAGTGCATGTGGAAACATGTTAATCATCTTTTTCATGCCCTCTAAACTTTTTAATTATCACACCGCACCATGCTGGGAGCTACCTGGGCGCAGCGGTAACACACACACACACACACACACACACACACACTGAGCTGGAAGCCGGAGCAATTGACAGATTACTTGGCGAGTGCTAGCCTGTCTTGACCCTGAGCTAGTAACTCTATGCTTCAGCTACATATTTCAAGACTTCATTTAAAACAGTTAATTAAAATGCACCCTCACTCATTCACTCCCTCCCTCTCTTCCTCCCTAACTCACTCCCTGGTTGGAAGAAACAATTAGACACTTGTTAAAACGTTTGTGTTTGTTGGTATACACTCATCTGTCCTCCTCCCTCCTTCCCTCTCTCTCTTCCCTCCTCCTCATAGCAGCTTCCAATCTGTTTGAGGTTTTCATATTTCAAAACACAGTCATTCAAATTACACAATAACATATATATTAATTTCCGGTCAAAACAATGTGCCAGTGAGTGTTGGTTTGAGCGACGGACACAAAAACAATTCCTGGGTTTGAGCATTACCATGAGGAAGCCGTTCCAGACGCTGACGAGTTAACATCCTGCTGCCTCGCCCTGTGCTCTGTCTGTCTGTGTTCATTAACTGGTCACAGTCTTCACTCGCCTGACCTTACAGTGATCGCTCCCCGTCCCTCTCTGACCGTGGTTCTGTAATACAGTGGTTCTGTGTTGTAGAAGTAGTAAAGTATAGTAGGACGTACACTCTTTGGTGTTGCGCGGTGCGTTCTGACACGAGTGACAGACCATCCCATACAGGTTCCTGGGCCGGTTCTCCTGGATGTAATACCTGACAGAAAGGAAACACAGAGAGAACCTTCAGAGAACAATACTGATACAGTACCTAGTATTGGCTTCTTATATACAGATAGATGTTAAGATATGGTGTGAATATGTACGTATTTGACAGGAGAAGTGTCTCGATAATAGCTGAGGTGAAAAGGCTGAACTGACTGCTGTATTGATGCCCAGAGGGGAAGGAGTGATACTGTATACCATTAGGTTAGATAAGGTATTATATAGCCTATTATATAGCCCTGAGCTGTGACAGAGGACGAGAAGGGAAGCTGCTTCAGAGCGTGGCGTCCTCTAGGCCTCTAGGGCAGAGAGGCTGTCATTAATCAGAGATGACTATTAAACCAAATTCAATCAAACACCAACACCCGATCTCCAGGTTAGAGCGCCGACAAAGCATTAAACGTGAGATTAATAAAACCATTTTACTTAGAGGAGTTTGGTGAGTATTTAGATTCCATCACAGCAGCAGTCAGACAGTGTTCAGTATCCCTGCCCCCAATACAGTACAGCTGAAAGAGAGTATCTATTAAAGCAGCCAGTAATGTTATGCTAAAACACTCCAGTCTGTATATTGACTTTAAACTCAATTGAAACCAGAGAATGCCTTTGAGGTGGTCCAGTCACTGAATGATATCATATGGTGGAAGGGAGGGGGGGAAAAGAGAAAGAGAGAGAGAGAGAGAGAGAGAGAGATCAGACCTTTAAGTCAGTCCTGTAACAGTTTATATCTTATCCTGCATCCATGTTGGTGGGTGACCAGATGGCAGCTGGGTAATTGAGGCTGGTAGCGTGGCCAATGGAGGGTTAGACTAGGCTGTGTGTGTGATATGGGAGTTGTGCGGGAGAAATGTCCTATGGGGTGGTCCTGTCTTATCAATGACACTCTGATAGTGAGAGTGTGTAGGCTTGTGTGTGTGTGTATATATGTGTGTGTCTGTATGAGTACATACCCAGGTAAGCAGGGTCCACAGTCTGCGTCACTGTCTGGTGTCCCAGGTGTGAGTACTGTAGCGCGGTACAGACCTTCACAGTCCTTATGTCTCCTGCAGATCTCATACTTCCCCTTTGAGTACTTCCCCGCCGGACAAGACACACACACAAAGTCCTCATCCTTAGTCCCATAGCCACAGTTCTGCAACAAAACACACATAAACAATGTTAGACATGTGTTATGCATGTGTTGTGCTCACATACACATACACACACATACACTGCACTTGAAACGAGAGGTGCTGTTCATAGACCAGTGTGTTAGTGTATATACTAATGCTGCCTTCTGTGTTCTGCCGAGCCCAGCCTAGATCTGACAGTCTGAGTCTGAGACTAAAGACGTGAAATGTGATCGCTAACAAGAACAGGACATGAGTCATTCTGAACTGATCTTTGTGTCGTTTGTCTACAGATGTAGGATCTTCATTTGATCACCCTGTTGCAGGATAATTTGCAATTCAGGAAATGTAAAATGTATGGGGTATTTGAGTTTTAAAAAGGTTTATGAAAGTTTGTAATTTCCACACGAAAGATGCATCAACCACCACAAAAATGTCCATTAATTAAAATCCACATAATATTTAAAATTTCCTGCTGCTGCAGGATTATTTTCCTGCTGTAGCAAACTGGCTCAAGTTAAAGATCCTACATCTGTAGTGTGTGTGTGTGTGTGTGTGTGTGTGTGTGTGTGTGTGTGTGTGTGTGAGTGAGTGAGTGAGTGAGTGAGTGAGTGAGTGAGTGAGTGAGTGTGTGCCTGTGTATAGCCTAGTAGATGTGGCGAGGAAGTGGAAATGTATGTTCTAGTATAGAATGAGGATGTCCCAGACTGATGCACTACTCTCAGGGGGGGATCTGTGACAACAACCAATACTCTACACGGTCTGACAGACAGACAGGAGTCTGACGTATCTTTATTAAAACGGTTAAATCATCTCCATCTTGACGCCAAGCTGCTGCCTGTCCTACAGACTACAGAAACACTATATTCACTTCAACTTCGACTTTATTGGCTTGTCCAATATATCCACTGTGACATGTGATAAAAAGTGGATTAAATGATCAGTAGGATTCTGTCAGGATGGATCAACTCACTGTCAGATCTCCTGGCTCACTTTACTTCTGTTGGTTCATATAAACCTTCTCCAGATCAAATTGATTTCCAGTCTCCATAGTTGTGGTAAACCAGTGTGTATCACTGCAGTAAAATGATCTATCAGATCACAGCAGGTCTGTGTGGGAGTTGAAAGAGTTCTGTTTGATGTGTGTGTGTGTGTGTGTGTGTGTGTGTGGGGGGGGGGGGGGGGGGGGGGGGGGGGGTTCTCAGGTGGGTGTAGATTATCCCAGTGATTACACGGAGGCAGAGGGAAAGCACAGGGCTAGATTACAGACTAAATACTACTACTGATCACAGATGAGAGATGAGAACAGAGCTGAATGCCTGGTTAGTTATGATGTTGGTGCTCTGTTTGATAAGTCCTTACACAAATAGACAAGCATGAGCAATGATAGGCTTACTTGTCAAGGTCACATTATAGTCATTTTCTGTAATTAGATAGGAGAGTTGAATAACTATCACTTAACCTTAGAAGGTTAATGAACAACGGACTATTCAAACAGTTAGATATGTGTTAGGATTGTTGTTTAGATTAAGAGGAAAAGGCGTGTTCCTGTTGGAGTTGTTCTGTGTAGTTGTGTGAAGTAGTCTATAGGTGTGTGTGTGTGTGTGTGTGTGTGTGTGTGTGTGTGTGTGTGTGTGTGTGTGTGTGTGTGTGTGTGCGCGTGTGTATGAGGTGTGTCTCCTCCATATTAAGGCCCAGTGAGGTGCTGTCTGCTGTGCTTTTTGGTTTGACCGGGGGACTGATGACTCATGGTTACTGACAGACTACTGTACCATTCCTACCCACGGGGCTTCAATATTTGGAAAAAAATCAGAATGGTGTGACAAACCGTGAAAATTGTTCATTCCCCTTTATGAATCTGAACAGGCTTACAGTACTGGGATTTAGGTGGTAACTCTCTCTAAGCTGGGAGGTGTACAGATGTAGGCTCTTTTGTTGCAGAGAATGCAAACTTGGAAATGCAAACTTCTAGTTTATTTGAGTTTTAAAAAGGCTTCTAAAGTTTCTAATATCCCATTTGAAATGTCAGACTTTATTTGCCCTAATGAAAAAAGTATCAACCCCTACAAAAATGTTTCCTGTTGCTGCAGGGTTATTTTCCTGCTGTAGAAAATTGGCTCAAATTAAGATCATACATATATGTACCTGTGTGTATACCAGTGAGTCAAGTAAACTACCTGGGTGGTCTGAGCAGACAGGCAGACTAGAGAGTATTGTCACACCCTGATCTGTTTCACCTGTCTTTGTGATTGTCTCCACTCCCCTCCAGGTGTCGCCCATCTTCCCCATTATCCCCTGTGTATTTATACCTGGGTTCTCTGTTTGTCTGTTGCCAGTTCGTCTTGTTTGTCAAGCCAACCAGCGGTTTTGTCTCAGCTCCTGCTTTTCCCCAGTCTCTGTTTTCTCATCCTCCTGGTTTTTGACCCTTGCCTGTCCTGACCCTGTACTCATCCACCTGGCCACTCTGCCTGCCCCAGACCCTGCCTGCCGTCCTGTACCTTTGCCCCTGTTTCTGTAATAAACATTGTTACTTCGACACGTTCTGCATCTGGGTCTTACCTTGATACCTGTGATAAGTATGGCTGGGAGGTAGGTAGCAGGGGTCAGGGTTCACACGATACGGACACAAGTAATTTCACCACAGGGAAAGTGTGTGTATGTGTCTCACCATGTGGGGCTCCTGTCCAGGCTGGCATGGGGGGCATGGCCGGCAGCTACTGAAGGTCTGGTTGTAGAACTCAAACTCTCCACAACTACTGTACTCTGACCTGAGACAGGGAGGACAGGACACCTGAGAGAGAGAGGGGGGGAGAGTTAAAATATGAAAGCGTGCAAAGAGTCAAACTTAAATTTATTTTTTATTCAGGTTGTTGTTTATACGGTAGTCCTTTCCTCTCACAGCCCCTGTCATATGCAGTCATATGCAGGTTGAAAATGGAATATTTTGTTATTGATAATCGCCTAAATTGGAACGCATCTGTTGTACAGTGACATTTTATACATGACGTCAGAGCTCAGGGTTCTCCACTTCATAGCGCTGTATGGGTTTTGACCGACAGCCGTTATAAACTTGAGCACCGTGCTCGACAAGAAGATGCACCCATCCCTCCCACTAATTGGGCTGCTTTTGCACATTTATTGTCGCCTCGGTGAGAGAAATGCTGTAAATTGAGAGGAGTCATTGTGTTCTGACAGATGAGACGTTGAGAATTATAATAAATACTGCTTTGATGTCATACAAGCAAACCACAAACCCATGAGTCTAAATGTGCACTTCATGTCAAAACTCATGTCATTTACAGTATCAATGTTTAGGATTTCTATATTTGATCCACAGTTACAAGGATGACATGTGTTATACTCTGGGTTGTCCTGAACAGAGTGAGGCTGTTTGTCATATTGTGAAGACAGTTAACAGCAGGACACGCACTTGAATGCACTCATGATCCCATTCTATGCGCACCAAAATTACAATCTGTTTATCTGAAGTGCCTTTTGAAAGCCTAACACTGTAAGATCATATTTTGTGCTTGCTTCAGTTCCTCAATGGCAAAGCTAGGAGAGCTCAAAAAAGCACCTTATAGTTGAAGGCTCTTTCCTTGAGTCATAAAAGTGCATTGAAATGATTTAGGAGCTGTGCAGTTTGGAGATGTGTTGCCACTTGGTGACACCAGTTAGACCTCTCACTCAAATCCTTGTTTTTTTCTTATTTTGCACCAAATTTCAATGAATATTTTTATGTTATTGAATTTATCCAAAGTGTTTTCAGATTTCGTTATTGACAAATGCTGTGAAAAACACAATGTAAAATGCACATCAAATCAACGATGTAATGTTTGGATTCAGTCTTGTGTCAGGTGAGCTTGTTGTGTCCTCAACTTTGGTCTGATAATTTCCCCATAATCTCAAGTTTTGGTAACATGGTCATGCATATGCTTTTTATAGTCCTTCAGTTAGAAACAATTCAAATCGGCCCCTCCATATAGGCCCATTTCTACGAGTGTAAGGGGTAGGATTCATCTTTTTGTTCTGCTTCAACTCACTACAGGATTCTTTATGCTTGTAGACTTTGTTTTACTACAGCTTTCAATAACTCTAATTAAAATCATTGAGACTATATTAATCCCCTCGGGAACCTTTCAGAGACCAATCAAGCGGTTGTCATTAATGTAGCCCTAAATCTGTCAGCCAGTGAGAGAATGTTACATCACTATCTCTCCCACCATCCAACCCACACAATAACATACTAACCAAACCGCAATCGCTGGGTGTCAGAGTGAACTTAGGGACTGACCATAGTTGTTTAAATGTGCATATAATTGATTTATCGAGTGGCTGAAGTGTGTGTGTTTGGTGGGCATTTGTTCGTGCACTGTAAAGGAGAACTGGAATGTATATGGTAATTGGGAGTATTATCAACAGTAAAATACTGTGAAACGTTTTACTGCAGCATACATGAAATTATATTGCATTGTGGGAACATTTTGTGGGCAGGAGAATAATTGCTGTATTCCAAATGGTACTGTAATTCCATCCCACAGAATACAGTACCGTACCATCTTTTTGGAGCCAAAAGCCTTTTGACCACTAGTGGCTGCATGGTCTTGTTGTTTCTGACTCATTAACATATTTTGAGGCATGCCTTGTAACAGGCTATATTTGTTGCAGGTTTGCGTTTTTCGTCATGAATCTTGTTCTGGAGGCAGCTCTGCAGAGTGGTCACTAGCTGGCATAGCCACAAAGTCATAAAATCTGATTTTAAAACTAACCTTAACCTTAACCACACTGCTAACCCTAATGCTTAACCATAACCTTAAATTAAGACCAAAAAGCACATTTTTGCATATATGAATTTTTACAATATAATGGTAAATCGCTCCTAAAAGACTCATGACAATAAATGTCAACCTGCATATTTGTTGCACCCGTTAGTGAGAATGCTGTACCGATTTAACTGGTATGTGGTAGTAGTGCCCCATCAATTTAAAATATATAAGGGACAGACTGGAGCAGTAGCAAGTCTTAAACTGTTAATGGTTAAGTATTTTGCCATATCCTTTTGGTCTGTTTTGCCCTGTAGTCTCTGCCAGTTTGGAAGCCTTTGTTAGGCCTCTAGAAATTGAAGTGATATAAAACACCAAATATGAATTGATATGCTGTACTGTGGAAACACATGACCTAGCAGCCAAACTGCTTGCACCAATCCCATGCAATTATAGTCAAATACAAACCCCAATCCCTTCAACCATGGCTATCTAGATGTTTTGGGTTGGGGGTGCTGTAGCCTTTACGCTTTACAGTACAATGGAGTCCATTTTACGGTATTGTACCATGTGTCATTACACAGTGCTTGCTTTGATACTGTATTTAAATTACAATAGGTGTACTGTAACATTATATACAGTAACTTACTTACCATTAGCTACCTGCCTGCCTGGCTCTTTGTGTGTGTGTGTGTTTGTGTGTGTGTGTTTGTGTGTGTGTGTTCCGTTGGCTGTTCTCCTCACACAGATTTGCTGTCCAGATCCATCCATCAGAACCCCCAAATAAAACAAGCACACACTCAGCTCTCTCCAGCTCACGGTCAAGAATTTCCTTTTCTAAACACAACAACAAGTTACACACTGCTGTTCAAACACATGGAGACTGAAATGAAACCAGTTACTGTTTGCAGTGGTGGAAAAAGTTCCCAATTGTCATACCTGAGTAAAGTAAAGAAACCTTAATAGAAAATGGCTCAAGTAAAAGTGAAAGTCACCCAGTAAAATACTACTTGAGTCTTAAAGTATTTGGTTTTAAATATAGAGTAAGTATCAAAAGTGAATGTAATTGCTCAAATATACTTAAGAATCAAAAGTAAAAGTATAAATCATTTAAAATTCCTTATGTTACGCAAACCAGACGGCATCATTTTTTACATTTTTTTATTAACAGATAGCCAGTGGCACACTCCAAAATTCAAACATAATTTACAAACGAAGCATGAGTGTCTAATGAGTCCTCCAGATCAGAGGCAGTAGGGATGACCAGGGAAGTTCTCTTGATAAGTGTGTGAATTTGACAATTATCCTGTCCTGCTAAGCATTCTGTCACGACTCCCACCGAAGGTGGCGCCCCCTCCTGCTCGGGTGGCGCTCGGTGGTCGTCGTCACCGGCCTACTAGCTGCCACTGATTCCCTTTTGTTTTCCCCCTTTCCGTTATTGTTTGCACCTGTTCTGTGTTGGGCTGATTAGCGGGGCTATATTAGCCAGTAGGCCCGCCTGCTCTTTGTGCGGGATTGTTTCTCTGTATTTTGGCTTGTGTTCACGCTGATTGTGTTTATGCTCTAGTGCGTGGTTTTGCCCCAACTGTTTTCTGTCCCCTGTGTTTGGGGCACTTTGTTTTGTGTGCGCTCTGGATCGCTGTTGGGGTGGATTGTGTTTCGCCGTTGTGCTCATTAAAAGCCACTACCCTGTAATCGCTGCTTCCTGCGCTTGATTCCTCACCCACTACGCCCAAGCCTTACACATTCAAAATGTAACTTTTGTACTTTTGGGTGTCAGGGAAAATGTGTGGAGTAAAAAGTAATTATTTTATTTAGGATTGTAGTGAAGTAAAATTAGAAGTAAAAGGAATCTAGTGAAGTAAAAGTAAAAAATATACATATTTTTTACTTAAGTACTTTACACCACTGACAAACTCTACAACAACAAATACAAGACAGACTGAGCAGCTGGGGAGCTGGAGAAAACTGAGACTTCTGTCAGGAAGACATGTGAGTCTGGGGCTGTCATACACTGTGTATGGAGTAGGGGAAAGGAGGAAGAAGGAAGAGGATATGTGAGGAGATGGGAGCGCTGTAGGTTGGATGAGGAAGAGGTGGAAGGAGGAAGAGGAGATGGGAGTAGTTGGGATGAGGAAGAGGTGGAAGGAGGAAGAGGAGATGGGATGAGGTGTGAGGAAGAGGAGGAGGTTGAAAAAAGAGAAGATAGGAGGATGAGGCAGAAGGAGGAAGAGATGAGATGGGATGGGGAAGAGGTGTCTCTCTCTCTCTCTCTCTCTCTCTCTCTCTAATCCAGCCCTCCAGGAGTGGCTTTAGTGGGAATCATTAATTGAGCTCTGAGGGAAGTTAAACTCCTGGGAATACAGCCAACACACACACACACAGCCAACAGGTTTCAACATCAGAGGAAGAGAGGAGAGATTCAGGAGAGATTCAGGCCCAGATTAGAACTGCTCTCTTAGAGCTCCACGGAGGAACCTGTGAAGTTTCACAACCTCTGGCAAAGACCTGCTAAAGTCTGGCTGTACCTCTGCCAGTGTTATGTCTGTACGAGTGTGTGTGTGTGTGTGTGTGTGTGTGTGTGTGTGTGTGTGTGTGTTCACGCATGCGTCTGTGTATCTGTTGCACTGTTTCATTGGTGAGGATGAGAAGAGGAAGGAAAGGAGGAAAAGGAGATGGAGGCGAGGAGGAAAGAAACAGGAGTAATGTAATTTGAAAGATACTCACCAACAACAAACAGAGGAAGAGGGACTCTATGTGACTTCCTTTCTGAAACATCTTCTCACCTTCCCCTGAGAGAGAGAGAGAGAGAGAGAGAGAGGTAAGAGGGTCAGAAATACAAGTCTTCCACTGCTTAAGAAAGCCGTCACTCCTCATAAACATTTGATCCACACCCACACTATGCGTCATCATTTGTGTGAGTTATACTTGACTGAGTGTGTGTGTGTAGGTGATACTGTTCTCTACTGTAGGTTACTCCTCTGCCCTACTGATGTGATGAGATCATTAATGATCCCCCTATCAGAGCTGCCAGTCACTGAGGAGAGAGAGCGGGAGAGAAGGAGTGTGTGAAAGGAGGAGAGTAGCCTGGTGGAAGAGGAGAGGATCAGCTCGTCACCTCTCTGACACAGATGGATTATGGGTAACCAGCCATTAGAGCAGGCCTGGACAATTATTTTCCATTAGAATATATTTTTGCCATCGTGGGCCAGAATCATATTACAGGATTATACATCATGTTTATGACTGTGTTGACAGACATCTACTATAAATCACATCCAGATATGCTACTTATTTTACTTTTTAACATGCACAGAAATAAACCTCTTCCATGTTCTCCTTTTGGTAGGTATTTTCATTATTAAACAGGCAATGAACTACACGGAGGGACAAGTACACTGTGCATTCAGCACCACGGACAGAACTCTTGTTAACGGGTATGCACAAAAACACAAGAAAGAGAGAACGCTCAAGATTACATTTAAACTACTCAATCAACTCTCTGATGGACATTGACTAGAGCAGTGAAGTCAGGTATAGTTTCTGACGTCACTATGCGCAGGATTGCTGAGAGGTGAGAGTCTGTAACGGATTATCTGTGCCTTGACGTGTTATATTCTGTTCACATACATAGGTTGACCCAAACATCTTCTGAGCATAACTCCTAATCTTTAGAACGTTTTGTTCATCCAGGGATGCATAGAACCTCGTCAGTGACATTGTTTGAATAGTTCTCCAATCACTGCATCAGACTGAAGATCGATAAGCTCAAGTTGCAGGTCAGTAGAAGCGTTATCCACATTGAAGGTGAAAGGAGAGGAAACCAACACCATGTCATTTCCCAACACTTTGAAATTCTCAACATTCACCGTTCAAAGCACGCAGCAGTGATGTATGCTTCTCCCGCTGGTCATTTGATAGGGAACAGACTAGTCGTGTCAGAAGGTGGGTGAGATTGTTGGCTTCTACTTGGTGGGTCAGGATGAGTCATTTTCCCTTGAAGGCTTTGACAAGGCTGTACATCTGATGTGCAAAAAGGACCTTCCCTTGTAGTTTGGAATTCAGTTCATTCATGAGGGCCATGATGTCCACAGTGAAGGTAAAATCAGCCAACCATTCTTTATCTTGCAGTTGAAGGAAATCCACATATTTCCTTTCATTTACAAAAACTCAGCAATCTCCGACTTCAGGTCCCACACCCTTTTAAGCATCTTCCCCAAACTCAGCCATCTCACGTTTGTGTGGAAGGGGAGATCTGCATGACCCGACTGTCTCTTCCAACAGTGAGACAAACTGGCTGTGGTTTAAAGATTTTGCTCTTAAGAAGTTTACCACTTTAGTGACTGTATCCACAACATGGCTCATTTTCAGAACACATTTACAGAGCACCTCCTGATGAATAATGCAATGCAGGAAAATTATTTTCTGATCTGAGTTCAGCTCAGCTACTTGATGTATCCTTTTCAGAAGGCCAAAGTTTTATCCTGTCAAGTTTGGGCACCCTGGATACCTTTTCAAAACTCAGTCCCAGCTTTGCCACACACTTATTAACCTCCTCCAATAAATATTTCCTTGTGGTTGTGCTCTTCATTGAGTGCACTGAAGCAAGCTCCTCTGTAATTTAACAGTCTGGGGTTATGACTCGTAAGAAAATCAACAATTGCACCGTGTCACGTGCATCACTGCTCTCATCCAGGGCCAAGGAGAAATAGGAGAAATCCTTTACCTTGTCTTTCAACTGTTGTTCCATATTCTCTGCGATGTCCTCAACACGCCGTGTCACTTCGTCTTGACAGGGAAACATTTTCAAACAACTATTTCTTGTTGGGGCAAAGTATTGCTGCAGAGTCAATTAAACATTATTTAATTAATTCTACCTCAGCAAATGGCTTGCTATGTTTAGCAATTTTGTAGGACAGTACATAGCTAGCTCTCGCAATTCCGTCGTTTGCTGAATGCAGTTTTGTGAAAAGTCCTTGCTGCTTTTGCAACTGAGAAAGCAACTCAGAATATATATTCCTATATTTCTCTGAACTTTTTGTCTGGAAGTGTCGGGACACAGCGATGCTCTCTTGCACACAGCTTTCCCTGATATCTCAATAAAGAAATATTTCGACGTCCACTCTTGCTGGAACCCCCTACATTCATTGTCTACTTTCCTTTTCTTTGAAATCTTTGAAAAACACATTTTTGCACAATTTCTAGCTAGCTACTATTTGTAACTATGACGTGTGTCAGCCTGTCAATCACCGTCGTTCAGTTGTTATTTATACGTGGCTTCAAAATAAATGCCCACAAGCGGTGGGAGTTAAATCATTACACAAAGGCGACTATTCATGGGGATTTTAATTTGAATAACAAATATGTTTTTCAAAACTTTACTATCGATAATTATTTCTGTGATCTGAGCATGATTCCGCGGGCCGTATTGAATAAGGTCGCGGGCTGGCCTTTGCCCTGGCCTGCATTAGAGGGACTGTACTTTGTTTTAGTTACAGTAGTACTGTCACAGATCTGGAAACCCTTTAAATACTCTGGCAGCACAAAGTTACTACACTTATATAGGCACTCACAGGTATGTCACGGTCAAACACACACTCTCGCTCTTCTCTAAGATCTGTAGTGACTAAGGTATACAAGCACTCACAAGTACATTGAAGAACACATAAAACTAAAATTAGATCAAACTTCAAACATGATTTATCCTTTTTATTCTTGTATTTAAGAGAATAATATCAATGTAGAGGATTTAATTGATTGAATTATGTTTATAGCACAGCTATAGACTGTGTGTGAGAGAGTTGCGTGTGTGGGTGTATGCATGCTTACGTGCGTACATGTGTGTGCGTGCTTATGTGTGTATTGCGTCCGTCTGTGTGTGTGTTGCCAGGCCCTTACCTACAGGAGACAGATTTTTATTGGCCCACTCCCAGCATTATAATAACAGTCAGCTCTTATTTCTCTCAATAAAGGATAAATGAGTGTGCACGCGTGTGTCAGTAAAGTATAAGTAATGTGGTCAGTGTAATTGGAAGGTCTTGACGAGAGAGTCTTTCCCCCCAGAAACACCCATTACATAAAGCTGACTTAAACCATTAAACAGAAACATCATTACCTAAAGCTGGGTTAAACCGTTAAACAGAAACATCATTACCTAAAGCTGAGTTAAACCATTAAACAGAAACATCATTACCTAAAGCTGAGTTAAACCATTAAACAGAAACATCATTACCTAAAGCTGAGTTAAACCATTAAACAGAAACATCATTACCTAAAGCTGAGTTAAACCATTAAACAGAAACATCATTACCTAAAGCTGAGTTAAACCATTAAACAGAAACATCATTACCTAAAGCTAAGTTAAACCGTTAAACAGAAACATCATTACCTAAAGCTGAGTTAAACCGTTAAACAGAAACATCATTACCTAAAGCTGGGTTAAACCATTAAACAGAAACACCCATTACCTAAAGCTGAGTTAAACCGTTAAACAGAAACATCATTACCTAAAGCTGAGTTAAACCATTAAACAGAAACATCATTACCTAAAGCTGAGTTAAACCGTTAACAGAAACATCATTACCTAAAGCTGAGTTAAACCATTAAACAGAAACACCCATTACCTAAAGCTGAGTTAAACCGTTAAACAGAAACATCATTACCTAAAGCTGAGTTAAACCATTAAACAGAAACATCATTACCTAAAGCTGAGTTAAACCGTTAAACAGAAACATCATTACCTAAAGCTGAGTTAAACCATTAAACAGAAACATCATTACCTAAAGCTGAGTTAAACCATTAAACAGAAACATCATTACCTAAAGCTGAGTTAAACCGTTAAACAGAAACATCATTACCTAAAGCTGGGTTAAACCATTAAACAGAAACATCATTACCTAAAGCTGAGTTAAACCATTAAACAGAAACATCATTACCTAAAGCTGAGTTAAACCATTAAACAGAAACATCATTACCTAAAGCTGGGTTAAACCATTAAACAGAAACATCATTACCTAAAGCTGGGTTAAACCATTAAACAGAAACATCATTACCTAAAGCTGGGTTAAACCATTAAACAGAAACATCATTACCTAAAGCTGAGTTAAACCGTTAAACAGAAACATCATTACCTAAAGCTGAGTTAAACCATTAAACAGAAACATCATTAGCTAAAGCTGAGTTAAACCGTTAAACAGAAACATCATTACCTAAAGCTGAGTTAAACCGTTAAACAGAAACATCATTACCTAAAGCTGAGTTAAACCATTAAACAGAAACATCATTACCTAAAGCTGAGTTAAACCATTAAACAGAAACATCATTACCTAAAGCTAAGTTAAACCGTTAAACAGAAACATCATTACCTAAAGCTGAGTTAAACCATTAAACAGAAACATCATTACCTAAAGCTGAGTTAAACCATTAAACAGAAACATCATTACCTAAAGCTGAGTTAAACCATTAAACAGAAACATCATTACCTAAAGCTAAGTTAAACCGTTAAACAGAAACATCATTACCTAAAGCTGAGTTAAACCGTTAAACAGAAACATCATTACCTAAAGCTGGGTTAAACCATTAAACAGAAACACCCATTACCTAAAGCTGAGTTAAACCGTTAAACAGAAACATCATTACCTAAAGCTGAGTTAAACCATTAAACAGAAACATCATTACCTAAAGCTGAGTTAAACCGTTAAACAGAAACATCATTACCTAAAGCTGAGTTAAACCATTAAACAGAAACACCCATTACCTAAAGCTGAGTTAAACCGTTAAACAGAAACATCATTACCTAAAGCTGAGTTAAACCATTAAACAGAAACATCATTACCTAAAGCTGAGTTAAACCGTTAAACAGAAACATCATTACCTAAAGCTGAGTTAAACCATTAAACAGAAACATCATTACCTAAAGCTGAGTTAAACCATTAAACAGAAACATCATTACCTAAAGCTGAGTTAAACCGTTAAACAGAAACATCATTACCTAAAGCTGGGTTAAACCATTAAACAGAAACATCATTACCTAAAGCTGAGTTAAACCATTAAACAGAAACATCATTACCTAAAGCTGAGTTAAACCATTAAACAGAAACATCATTACCTAAAGCTGGGTTAAACCATTAAACAGAAACATCATTACCTAAAGCTGAGTTAAACCATTAAACAGAAACATCATTACCTAAAGCTAAGTTAAACCGTTAAACAGAAACATCATTACCTAAAGCTGAGTTAAACCATTAAACAGAAACATCATTACCTAAAGCTGAGTTAAACCGTTAAACAGAAACATCATTACCTAAAGCTGGGTTAAACCATTAAACAGGAACATCATTACCTAAAGCTGGGTTAAACCATTAAACAGAAACATCATTACCTAAAGCTGAGTTAAACCATTAAACAGAAACATCATTACCTAAAGCTGGGTTAAACCATTAAACAGAAACATCATTACCTAAAGCTGAGTTAAACCATTAAACAGAAACATCATTACCTAAAGCTGAGTTAAACCGTTAAACAGAAACACCCATTACCTAAAGCTGAGTTAAACCGTTAAACAGAAACATCATTACCTAAAGCTGAGTTAAACCATTAAACAGAAACATCATTACCTAAAGCTGAGTTAAACCGTTAAACAGAAACACCCATTACTAAAGCTGAGTTAAACCATTAAACAGAAACATCATTACCTAAAGCTGAGTTAAACCGTTAAACAGAAACACACAGGGTCTCAGATGAGTTTCAACACTGTCCAGGCTCAGGGAAACTCTCGGTCATTACAAGCCTTCTTAGATACAGATGAATTATTTTCTCATTCTGTGAGGACACCGAGAGTGTAGGTTTTCTGAAACACCACAGTAATGACCCGCTCCAGTCTTTAATGGGGTCACATTATTAAACAAACACTGATTTTACTGGAGCCTAATGGCCCCCACCATGGCTAGTGTGCTCTCTCTCTCTCCTGCAGAGGGCGTGTGTGTGTGTGCATGTGTGTGTGTGCACGTGTGCATGTGTGTTGGCAGTAAATCAAACAGGCAGTAAATCCTGCAGCCCTGCAGTCAGGAGGACTGAGCTGTTGCCTTGTTTGGTTGACTGTTTACCTGCCTGTTTATCTCCCTTTATAAACTACAGCATGCACATTAACATACTGTAACGGCTGTCTTCTGAAATGAACCAAGGCGCAGCAGGTATGTGAATACTCATGGTCATTTATTGCCAAAAAAGGAGTAGAGCATTCACTTAACAACAAAAAGGGTGACAACAGTGACAGTTCTACAGGCTAATACAAGCAGTGTAAAAAACAACCACCCACAACCCCACAAGGCAAAGTAGGCACCTTATGTGTGACTCCCAATCAACCACAACCCTCTACAGCTGTGCTTGATTGGAAGTCACACGGCCAAAATCAATGAAACAATAAAAAACACACACTCCCTCCTGCCACGTCCTGACCCAACTACCCCCTCTACTGGTCAGGACGTGACACATACACATGAACAACTAACGCTCTAACCTCTGGCTGAGCGTATTCACATTTACTATTACACAGCAAACATAATATATCAGGCCTCATTGTGCCAGTGTGTACAGTACTGTATGGTGCGCAATCGTGACACATAACAGATGGATCCAGCAAGCAGCCAGGTCTTTAAACGTGAATCTCAACACTCCACCACACTGTCTCTTTAGTTTGTGGAAATACATTCCCAAAATAATAGAAGCCTTTACACCACATGGAGACAATGTTGCTGATACTGCTCCTGGAAAAACACACAAGTGTCCAAGTGATTTACCTCCCAAATCTTGAATTAGTCCCATACTGTCTCTACACATCCCTACACTCTTTAAAAAAGGTGCTATCTAGAACCTAAAAGGGTTCTTTGGCTGTCTCCATAGGAGAACCCTTTGAAGAACCCTTTTTGGTTCCAGGTAGAACCCTTTTTGGTTCCAGGTATAACCCTTTTTACAGAGGGTTCTACCTGGAACTTAAAAGGGTTTTACCTGGAACCAAAAAGGGTTCTCCTATGAGGACAGCTGAAGAACCCTTTTGGATCCCTTTTTTCAAAGAGTGTAGTAACATACTAAGGAAGTGTAGCTCACTCTCACACAAACACACAGTACATAAAGTAATTTAGACAAACCCAAGATTGGATGGGGAAATTCACATGCAAGACATTCTGACTCAGACCCACAGGATGGGCAACATCTAAGCCTGTCTGCCTGTCTTTAGGGGGAATTATATTCACTGCAAATATGTATTTGAATAGTAACTAAGACAAAAACAGTCTCTGAAGCGGAGAGGTTGTGTAAGACACACACACACACACACACACACACACACACACACTGTAATTATTGTTATCAAGTAAATTTCTCATGGAGTCTCTCTGACAGATAATTGCACCATATGCAAGAAACAACAGGTTGAGAGAGAGCGAGAGAAAGAGAGAGAAGGAAAAGAGAGAGAGAAAAAGAGAGAATTAGCTGGCTTTTTACTGTGGTTTCAGAGATTGAACAAAGCCTTTCTCCAGACATTAAGAGTCTATAGTGTTGCTGTGTACTGTAGTGTTGGTGTATTGTAGTGTTAGTGTACTGTAGTGTTGGTGTGTACTGTAGTGTTGGTGTACTGTAGTGTTGGTGTGTACTGTAGTGTTGGTGTACTGTAGTGTTGGTGTACTGTGGTGTTGGTGTACTGTAGTGTTGGTGTACTGTAGTGTTGGTGTACTGTAGTGTTGGTGTGTACTGTAGTGTTGGTGTACTGTAGTGTTGGTGTACTGTAGTGTTGGTGTGTACTGTAGTGTTGGTGTACTGTAGTGTTGGTGTACTGTAGTGTTGGTGTACTGTAGTGTTGGTGTGTACTGTAGTGTTGGTGTGTACTGTGGGGTTGGTGTACTGTAGTGTTGGTGTACTGTAGTGTTGGTGTGTACTGTAGTGTTGGTGTACTGTAGTGTTGGTGTACTGTAGTGTTGGTGTGTACTGTAGTGTTGGTGTGTACTGTAGTGTTGGTGTACTGTAGTGTTGGTGTGTACTGTAGTGTTGGTGTACTGTAGTGTTGGTGTATACTGTAGTGTTGGTGTGTACTGTAGTGTTGGTGTACTGTAGTGTTGGTGTGTACTGTAGTGTTGGTGTACTGTAGTGTTGGTGTACTGTAGTGTTGGTGTGTACTGTAGTGTTGGTGTGTACTGTAGTGTTGGTGTGTACTGTATGCAGCACCATGCAGTGTGTGTAATAGTTCTATTCATGGAGCTGTTATTGTATCAGATGATCCATAAAGAGAGAACGAGTTTAGCCTGTCTGCTATAGGGGTCCCGCTGTCACCCTAACTCTGCAGGTATCACACACACACACACACACACACACACACACACACACACACACACACACACACACACACACACACACACACACACACACACACACACACACACACACACACACACACACACACACACACAGCAGGAGAAAAGAGCATTGTGTACCCTCTGACACCCCGACTCTTCTCTCTCTCTGTGACAGCTCAACTGAAGAGCTGGAGAGACACTGACGATCACTAACAAAACAACTGATGGGAATCAGAGATAGAGTTACCACTAACTACTACACTACTACACAGTCAATCAAACACAGATTAGATCGACTACACTACTTGAATTAATCAGAGGGAGATGAAATCCACGCCCTCTTTCTTTCATGGTTTCAGGAGACTGGATGGGGGATTGTGGGCAGGGGGTGGTGGGTAAGTGGTGATGGGAGGGGGTCGGTCTCCAGGACGGTTCCTGTGTTCCAGATCAAGGTGCTACTGTAACTGGAGAGAAACGTTCACATGTTGAACGGAGCTGATCGTCTGAAAGGGTCACGTCCTTTTCCCTTTGATCCTGTTTAATCACAGCCCCCATGCACTGGGTCTCCTAAACACACACACACACACACACACACACACACACACACACACACACACACACACACACACACACACACACACACACACACACACACACACAGAGACATTGACTTCTGAGCTGAAATTAGTTTAATTGTGCGAATCATTGTGGAGTGTTTGTGTGTGTGCGTGCTTGCGTGCGTGCGCTCGTGTGTGTGTGTGTGCGTGTGTGTGCGTGTTTAGGAGACCCAGTGGCGCTGTCGGGCTTTCAGGATAAAAGAAGAAAATGTAACTTTTTGTTTTGATAAAAAGCTTGTCTTCTGAACAGGAAGTGAGAGCTGCCAAACGACGCTGCCCCGAGCACCTCATTATCAGACTAAACGAACACACACGCACACACGCACACACACACTCACCCTGATGCTTTCATCAGGCTCCAGCCCCTCAAACCCCCGCGAGTCCCCTGCACCCCGCACACACCCACATCCACACACACACCCACACACACACTCCCTACTCCCCTGGACTGGAATGCATCACTCTATTTCAAGAGCATCTCTCCCTTCTCTCGCTCTTTCTCTCACTCTCTTCCTCCCTCACCCTTTCCTATCCCTCTAGCTCCCTCACTCTTTCCTATCCCTCTAGCTCCCTCACTCTTTCCTATCCCTCTAGCTCCCTCACTCTTTCCTATCCCTCTAGCTCCCTCACTCTTTCCTATCCCTCTAGCTCCCTCACTCTTTCCTATCCCTCTAGCTCCCTCACTCTTCCTATCCCTCTAGCTCCCTCACTCTTTCCTATCCCTCTAGCTCCCTCACCCTTTCCTATCCCTCTAGCTCCCTCACCCTTTCCTATCCCTCTAGCTCCCTCACTCTTTCCTATCCCTCTAGCTCCCTCACTCTTTCCTATCCCTCTAGCTCCCTCACTCTTTCCTATCCCTCTAGCTCCCTCACTCTTTCCTATCCCTCTAGCTCCCTCACCCTTTCCTATCCCTCTAGCTCCCTCACTCTTTCCGATCCCTCTAGCTCCATCTCACTCCCTTTGCTCTCTCCCACTTCCTCTCTCTGCCTCTCACTCATATTCTTCTCCCCATCTGTCCCCCACCTCTCCCTCTATTTGTCCCTCCTCTCTCCTCTCTCTCCCTCTCTTCCTCCTTCCCTATCCCTCCCTCTCCCTCTCCTTCCTGTCGGGACATGTCTGTGTTAAAAGCCAACCTCAGTCTCCCCAGGCCCCAGGGTATTAATCTTCAAACGAGAGTTAATCTCACATAAACACACTGACAGTCATTATCTGTGTCATTAACGGCATGACAGACCCACACCTCGGGCACAAAGAACGACTTTCTGCAGACCTACACCTCTGGCACAAAGAAATACTTTATACAGACCCGCACCTCGGGTACAAATAAAGACTTTCTACAGACGCACACCTCAGGCACAAAGAAATACTTTCTACAGACGCACACCTCAGGCACAAAGAACGACTTTCTGCAGACCCACACCTCAGGCACAAAGAAATACTTTCTACAGACCCACACCTCAGGCACAAAGAAATACTTTCTACAGACCCACACCTCTGGCACAAAGAAATACTTTCTACAGACGCACACCTCTGGCACAAAGAAATACTTTCTACAGACCCACACCTCAGGCACAAAGAACGACTTTCTGCAGACCCACACCTCAGGCACAAAGAAATACTTTCTACAGACCCACACCTCAGGCACAAAGAACGACTTTCTGCAGACCCACACCTCGAGCACAAAGAAATACTTTCTACAGACCCACACCTCAGGCACAAAGAACGACTTTCTGCAGACCCACACCTCAGGCACAAAGAAATACTTTATACAGATCTGCACCTCGGGTACAAATAAAGACTTTCTACAGACCCACACCTCAGGCACAAAGAAATACTTTATACAGACCCACACCTCAGGCACAAAGAAATACTTTCTACAGACCCACACCTCGAGCACAAAGAAATACTTTCTACAGACCCACACCACGAGCACAAAGAAATACTTTCTACAGACCCACACCTCGAGTCAAATAAATACTTTATACAGACCCACACCTCAGGCACAAAGAAATACTTTATACAGACCCACACCTCGAGCACAAATTAATACTTTCTACAGACCCACACCTCAGGCACAAAGAAATACTTTATACAGACGCACACCTCAGGCACAAAGAAATACTTTATACAGACCCACACCTCGAGCACAAATAAATACTTTCTACAGACCCACACCTCGAGCACAAAGAAATACTTTCTACAGACCCACACCTCAGGCACAAAGAAATACTTTCTACAGACCCACACCTCGGGCACAAAGAAATACTTTCTACAGACCCACACCTCAGGCACAAATAAATACTTTCTACAGACCCACACCTCGAGCACAAAGAAATACTTTCTACAGACCCACACCTCAGGCACAAATAAATACTTTATACAGACGCACACCTCAGGCACAAATAAATACTTTATACAGACCCACACCTCAGGCACAAAGAAATACTTTATACAGACCCACACCTCAGGCACAAAGAAATACTTTATACAGACCCACACCTCAGGCACAAAGAAATACTTTCTACAGACCCACACCTCAGGCACAAATAAATACTTTATACAGACCCACACCTCAGGCACAAAGAAATACTTTATACAGACCCACACCTCAGGCACAAAGAAATACTTTATACAGACGCACACCTCAGGCACAAATAAATACTTTATACAGACCCACACCTCAGGCACAAAGAAATACATTCTACAGACCCACACCTCAGGCACAAATAAATACTTTATACAGACCCACACCTCAGGCACGAAGAAATACTTTCTACAGACCCACACCTCAGGCACAAATAAATACTTTATACAGACCCACACCTCAGGCACAAAGAAATACTTTATACAGACCCACACCTCAGGCACAAAGAAATACTTTATACAGACCCACACCTCAGGCATGGCTTATAAGACAGAGACCGTACAGATTGCCTGGCACAGTAAAGCATTAGAAAGGAGAGACTCTCCTTAGGCATTGGCTTACAGAGGAGATCACTTTTACGGACGTGATGATACACTTTAAAAAGTGGGACGACGTTGTTGTTCATCTGAAGTGCTTTTACTGATTGGAATGATGAAAATTACGCTTTGGTTAGTTCAACCTATTGTTTTTTTTAATTACATTTTTGTCTTTATTTATTTAATTATTTTCTAGTTGGGGGAGGCTACATGCACAATAAATACATTCCTATACTTTAATAGTCAGCTTGAATCCACCCGTGGGCTGTCACTCAAAAATTAGATATATCTATTTTTAAAGGTACACAAATACAAAGCATTGATCACCACGATCATAATACAGAGCCAACAAGAAACAATATATTTAGTATGTACACTGAACAAAAATATAAATGCAACATGCAACAATTTCAAAGATTTTACAGTTACAGTTCATATAAGCAAATCAGTCAATTGAAATATATTCAAAAGGGCCTAATCTATAGATTTCACATGACTTGGAATATGCATCTGTTGTTCACAGATACCTTAAAAAAAATATGAATCAGAAAACCAGTCAGTATCTGGTGTGACCACAATTTTCCTCATGCAGCGCAACACATCTCCTTTGCATGGAGTTGATCAGGCTGTTGATTGTGGCCTGTGGAATGTTGTCCCACTCCTCTTCAATGGCTGTACGAAGTTGCTGGATATTGGCGGGAACTGGAACACGCTGTCGTACACATCGACCCAGAGCATCCCAAACATTGCCATAGATAAAATGCAATAATGTTCGTTGTCTGTAGCTTATGCCTTCCCATACCATTCCTACAGTTAGAGTGAGCATGCCAGTTGCACGCTCCCTCAAAACATGAGACATCTGTGGCATTGTGCCACATGACAAAACTGCACATTTTAGAGTGGCCTTTTATTGTCCCCAGCACAAGGCGCACCTATGTTATGATCATGCTGTTTAATCACCTTCTTGATATGCCACACCTGTCAGGTGGATGGATTATCTTGGCAAAGGACCAGTGGCGGATTTAGGTATAGGCGGATTTAGGTATTGGCGACATGGGCAGCTCGGGGTGCCAGCACAAAAAAATTATAATAATTCAAAACAAAAAAAACAAAAAACTTCTGTGAAATCAAACTGTCCACTTAGGAAGCAACACTGATTGACAATACATTGCACATGCTGTTGTGCAAATGGAATAGACAACAGGTGGAAATTATAGGCAATTAGCAAGACACCCCCAATAAAGGAGTGGTTCTGCAGGTGGGGACCACAGACCACTTCTCAGTTCCTATGCTTCCTGGCTGATGTTTTGGTCACTTTTGAATGCTGGCGGTGCTTTCACTCTAGTGGTAGCATGAGACGGAGTCTACAACCCACACAAGTAGCTCAGGTAGTGCAGCTCATCCAGGATGGCACATCAATGCGAGCTGTGGCAAGAAGGTTTGCTGTGTCTGTCAGTGTAGTGTCCAGAGCATGGAGGCGCTACCAGGAGACAGGCCAGTACATCAGGAGACTTGGAGGAGGTCGTAGGAGGGCAACAACCCAGCAGCAGGACCGCTACCTCCGCCTTTGTGCAAGGAGGAGCAGGACGAGCACTGCCAGAGCCCTGCAAAATGACCTCCAGCAGGCCACAAATGTGCATGTGTCTGCTCAAACGGTCAGAAACAGACTCCATGAGGGTGGTATGAGGGCCCGACGTCCACAGGTGGGGGTTGTGCTTACAGCCCAACACCGTGCAGGACGTTTGGCATTTGCCAGAAAACACCAAGATTGGCAAATTCGCCACTGGCGCCCTGTGCTCTTCACAGATGAAAGCAGGTTCACACTGAGCACATGTGACAGACATGACAGAGTCTGGAGACGCCGTGGAGAACGTTCTGCTGCCTGCAACATCCTCCAGCATGACCGGTTTGGCGGTGGGTCAGTCATGGTGTGGGGTGGCATTTCTTTGGGGGGCCGCACAGCCCTCCATGTGCTCGCCAGAGGTAGCCTGATTGCCATTAGGTACCGAGATGAGATCCTCAGACCCCTTGTGAGACCATATGCTGGTGCGGTTGGCCCTGGGTTCCTCCTAATGCAAGACAATGCTAGACCTCATGTGGCTGGAGTGTGTCAGCAGTTCCTGCAAGAGGAAGGCATTGATGCTATGGACTGGCCCGCCCGTTCCCCAGACCTGAATCCAATTGAGCACATCTGGGACATCATGTCTCGCTCCATCCACCAACGCCACGTTGCACCACAAACTGTCCAGGAGTTGGCGGATGCTTTAGTCCAGGTCTGGGAGGAGATCCCTCAGGAGACCATCCGCCACCTCATCAGGAGCATGCCCAGGCGTTGTAGGGAGGTCATACAGGCACGCCGAGGCCACACACACTACTGAGCCTCATTTTGACTTGTTTTAAGGACATTACATCAAAGTTGGATCAGCCTGTAGTGTGGTTTTCCACTTTAATTTTGAGTGTGACTCCAAATCCAGACCTCCATGGGTTGATAAATTGGATTTCCATTGATTATTTTTGTGTGATTTTGTTGTCAGCACATTCAACTATGTAAAGAAAAAAGTATTTAATAAGATTATTTATTTCATTCAGATCTAGGATGTGTTGTTTAAGTGTTCCCTTTATTTTTTTGAGCAGTATATTTATAATGATTACAATTACAACAATACTGAATGAACACTTTTATTTTAACTTAATATAATACATAAATAAAATCAATTTAGTCTCAAATAAATAATGAAACATGTTCAATTTGGTTTAAATAATGCAAAAACACAGTGTTGGAGAAGAAAGTAAAAGTGCAATATGTGCCATGTAAGAAAGCTAACGTTTAAGTTCCTTGCTCAGAACATGAGAACATATGAAAGCTGGTGGTTCCTTTTAACATGAGTCTTCAATATTCCCAGGTAAGAAGTTTTAGGTTGTAGTTATTATAGGAATTATAGGACTATTTCTCTCGATACCCTTTGTATTTCATATACCTTTGACTATTGGATGTTCTTATAGGCACTATAGTATTGCCAGCCTAATCTCCTGAGTTGATAGGCTTGAAGTCATAAACAGCGCAATGCTTGAAGCACAGCGAAGAGCTGCTGGCAAACGCACGAAAGTGCTGTTTGAATGAATGCTTTCGAGCCTGCTGGTGCCTACCACCGCTCAGACAGACTGCTCTATCAAATATCAAATCATATATTTAATTATAATATAATAACACACAGAAATACGAGCCTTAGGTCATTAATATGGTCAAATCCGGAAACTATCATTTCGAAAAAACAAAACGTTTATTCTTTCAGTAAAATACAGAACCATTCCGTATTTTATCTAACAGGTGGCATCCCTAAGACTAAATATTGCTGTTACATTGCACAACCTTCAATGTTATGTCATAATTATTTACGGTCTTTGTTAGAAATTAATGGACTTCACACAGTTTGCAACGAGCCAGGCGACCCAAACGGCTGCATATATCCTGACTCTGCTTGCACAGAACGTAAGAGAAGTGACACAATTTCCCTAGTTAAAGAAATTCATGTTAGCAGGCAATATTAACTACATATGCATGTTTAAAAAATATACTTGTGTATTGATTTTAAGAAAGGCATTGGTGTTTATGGTTAAGTACACATTGGTGCAACGACAGTGCTTTTTTCGCGAATGCCCTTGTCAAATCATCCCCCTTTCATTTCTTGATTTAAAGGGAATTTATTTAATTTCTTGTCACTCAATTGAATAAATGTGGATACGTAATTCCAAATTGAAAAGTGAACTTGGAAAAAGATGAAAAAATGG
The DNA here is from genome assembly GCF_901001165.1 of Salmo trutta. Taxonomy (NCBI): domain Eukaryota; kingdom Metazoa; phylum Chordata; class Actinopteri; order Salmoniformes; family Salmonidae; genus Salmo; species Salmo trutta. The sequence goes on along the minus strand of NC_042980.1, from coordinate 28,657,471 downwards.
GCTGTCCTTAGACTACATGAAATATTAGTTTGCATTTGTTATTCATAGATTTTAACCAAAGGTGGAAAAGTAAGTTGAGTGTTGAAAGAAATTGGTTGCAGCTTGAAATATAGGTTTGGTAATAATCAAATAAAAGACTTGGTATCAGGGGTTGGAACCTAAGTTTTTTCAATTGTTTGGTTCTGAACAGAACCATTATTTTTTCGTTCCGTTCCACTGTTCCGACCAGCAAAATAATATTGTGAACCGATTCTAAACCCCAAAAAGTAACAGTTTATATTGTTCCTTTCTGCTCCTTTTTAAACCTCAAAAATATATTTTTGGGGTACATTTAGCTCAACATTAAATGAATTCACCAACCAGTGCAAATAGAGCAGCTTGCTATGGAGTGAGCAAGCTATTTACATGCATTGGAAAGACAAGATGCAACTGAAAGAGAGAGAGTGGAGGAGGAGGCATGAAGCGCTGGGCATCTTGTGGTTATGACATGCATTAACTGAATTAGGCCAAGAGAATTATACCTACGGAAGATCAGCTTCTATGAAGGAACTTTGAATGTCTTAGAACTTCAGAGAGATGGCTTTATGTTGGACCAAAACTAGCCAGCTAGCTAACATGCTTGTGTTCAGAGTGGCACCAGAATTTAAATAAAAACATGTCTTACTGTTTTGCAGTTAATTAATCCAATGTGAAATGTAATAACTATAGTATCCTTAACTGGCAATGAAAAAGTTAATCCATTCTTCTCTAATTAAAAATGTCTCTCCCTAATTTCTTAATCAAAGTCTACTAGCCTACTAACATCAGTAGTAGGCTATGCTTTGGAAGGGGAGGGGCAGGTAGCCTACACACGCACAAAATAACAGATCTCTTCCGGAACACTATAGATCACTTTCGTTCCCGGTTCTGATTCTGTCCCTCGAAAAATGTAATTGTTTTCTGGTTTTTGGTTCTGTTCCCTAAACCTGTTCCCCTCTCTCTCTCTCACTCTCTCTCTCTCCTCCCTCTAACATCCCTCCCTCTTCCTACCTCTTACCTCTCTCTCTCTCTCTAACTCTCACTCTCTCTCTCTCTCTCTCCTCCCTCTAACATCCCTCCCTCTTCCTACCTCTTACCTCTCTCTCTCTCTCTATCTGTCTCTCTCTCAATAACCATCACTAATTAGCAGGATGGAGCAGGTTGAGCAACTGTATTTATCAGTACCATGTTGACTGAAGGTGATTTAGCGTTCTAGTAACATCCTGGCACACAGTTTCATTTGGGATGTATCTCACCCGCCAATGAACAATGTAAAACAATTTCAGCATTTTATACTGCATTAGTTATTTGCAACAATAGTTTCCCATTACAGCAGTAAATCAGAGTGAATAGTAGCCAGCGTATACTTAATCTGATCTAACAGTTCCAATTATCTGTAACTATTAACTGTTATTAAGTCATTAGTGATCCTGTCAGGGTTGTCCGTGTTGATATTCAGACAGACTAATCTATTGGAAAGTCCCCCTAGAGACGCAGCAGGGGCAATCATCTACACACACACACACACACACACACACACACACACACACACACACACACACACACACACACACACACACACACACACGTACACAAACAAACATACACACACACACACACTAGCGGTAGGTAGACGCCAAAACAACAGCCTTATTTAGATGTAGCTGAGAGCAAGACAAAAATCATCGTCCTAGTAGTGTTAGGATGGGGTTTTATCCCTCTGTCTCTCTCTGTCTCTCTCTCTTTCTCTCTCTATCTCTCCTTCCTTCCCTCTGTCTCTCTCTGTCTCTCTCTCTTTATCTCTCCTTCCTTCCCTCTCTCTCTCTGTCTCTCTCTCTTTCTCTCTCTATCTCTCCTTCCTTCCCTCTCTCTCTCTGACAATGATTGACAGATGTGGAGCAATAGATATAGAACCTGATATATTGTCTATGTGTGGAGCTCTCTGTGTCTTTGTCAGAACAGGGTGACAGCTATGAACCATATAAGGCATGGTTTTGTTTTTTGCCTTAGCATTACACAGCTGATTCAGGAGCGAGTTTGGGAAACTGCTATAGGGAACACTGGGAAATATTCCACCAATACCACAGGATCAGACATTCCTCCCCTAAAGTGACGAATGTTCAGAATGATCCTAGATATCCAGTCTAGTTTAACTTTCGACATTATTCCTAATGTTCACTCTTGTAGCAAAATATGTTTTGAAGTTGGTTCTGTAAACCTGGTAAACAGATTTGATTGAATAGGGCCCAAGGTTAGTTTAAAAAAGGTTTGCATCTCTCTGTTCCCCAATCCCCAACCCTCCCCATAACCCTAACCCAGAACCCTTATGATATCCCAAGCTCCCTTCCTCTACATTAACCCTATCTCTCTCTAATCCTCACCCCAGTTCCCTGATCAGGAACTCAAATCAAATCAAAGTTTATTTGTCACGTGCGCCGAATACAACAGGTGTAGACCTTACATTGAAATGCTTACTTACCGCTCTAACCAATAGTGCGAAAAAAAAGGTGTGTGTGTATGTGTGTGTGTGTGTAGGTAGGTAAGTAAAGAAATAAAAACAACAGTAAAAAGACAGTGAAAAATAACAGTAGCGAGGCTATATACAGTAGCGAGGCTATAAAAGTAGCGAGGCTACATACAGACACCGGTTAGTCAGGCTGATTTGAGGTAGTATGTAGATATGGTTAAAGTGACTGCATATATGATGAACGGAGAGCAGCGGTAGCGTAAAAGAGGGGGTGGTGGGACACAATGCAGATAGCCCGGTTTGCCAATGTGCGGGAGCACTGGTTGGTCGGGCCAATTGAGGTAGTATGTACATGAATGTATAGTTAAAGTGACTATGCATATAAGATAAACAGAGAGTAGCAGCAGTGTAAAAAGAGGGGTTGGGGGGGGGGGCACCCAATGCAAATAGTCCGAGTAGCCATTTGGTTACCTGTTCAGGAGTCTTATGGCTTGGGGGTTAAAACTCAGTGGTAACAGATGGGATCTGTCTCCTAAAGGATGTAACGGAAATGAATGTTTAACCCCGTAATGGATATTTACTGTGAGTCGATAATGACTATGTCAGATTAGGAAATGGCTTCTCACTCTCATCAATCAGGAAGGAGATGCACTCAAGAGCCCAACTAAATCCTTTCTCACATACACGTGCATGTGTGCAAACACACACAAATAAACACACACACACACGCACACACACACACGCACACACACACACCATCCTGCTGCTTCCAGTTTGTTGGCTGGAAAGTTCTATTGAAAACAAACAACACAAGTATCAAATACACATTGAAATGCACTCACACACTCACCAGCAGTTGGGAGAGAGAAAGGGATGGAAGGGATAGAGATAGATTTATCTAGTGAAGGACGACCATCTTTGGGGCTCCCGTGTGGCGCAGAGGTCTAAGGCACTGCATCTCAGTGCTAGAGGCGTGACTACAGACCCTGGTTTGATTCCAGGCTGTATCACAACCGACCGTGATTGGGAGTCCCATAGGGCAGTGCACAATTTGCCCAGCGTCGTCTGGGTTTGGCCGGGGTAGGCCGTCATTGTAAATAAGAATTTGTTCTTAACTGACTTGCCTAGTTAAATAAAGGTTAAATAAATAAATAGCTTCAGATGATTCATGGAGATAAAGCTCAAATCTGATTGTTTCCATGTTTTCTGAAAACTAAACTCCCAGACTTAAACAGGTAGATATTATCACAGGGCGGTACTGATACAACTGTGTGCGTGCGTGTGTGTCTGGTCTAGTCTCTTCATCTTCTGATTGCTTTAATTACAGACTGTCAGCTCCCCTCTCAGAGGGCCGGAAAAACTAATTCTTAATGCACATGAAAAGGAGACACCACACACGCACACACACACACACACACACACACACACACACACACACACACACACACACACACACACACACACACACACACACACACACACACACACACAGACACAGACACTACAGCAGTTGCACTCAGTAGCCCCTTTGATTTCTATCTGACGGTGATCTGTCTTTCATCGTCTCCTCTCCCTGATCCCTCTCTCCTTCTTTACCTCCACTGGGGCAGAACGTCTCCCTCCATATCTCCTTCGTCTCTCTCTTTGTCTATTGAGTGTTAATACTGTAGGTGGGCAGGGTCATTTACTGTGTCTCTTTGTCTCTCTAACACATTAGTAGGTGGGCAAAACGGTTTCTGTCTGCTTTTCTCTATTCCTTATTATTTAGCATGACAGCAGAACGACTGACTCTCTGCCTGTCAGCCTATTTGTGTTTAGTGTAGAATGATTACGGCATCTGTAGCCTTGTTAAGAACCAGGCTTCCCTAGTACAAGGATCTGATTGAGGCTGGCCTCTACTGTGTAAGAGGACTCAGAGCAGTGGGTTATGGGACCTTGGGATTTGGTCTGATGGACTGACAACGTCTCTGTAGCCTTAAACAGCCAGCCATACAGTAGGAGAGAGAGAGAGAGAGCAGTGACCTCTCTGCCTCTACTCCCTGTTCTCTCCTCAAACATATTCGTTTATAACATAATTACTACTGTAAGTTAATTGATGCATAGAGCATACACTCCTTCATTTACACACCATGTTAATCTATGGTCGTTAAGAGTTGCTCAGATTACAGTGTTGTTAGAACAACATCAGCTACAGGTCAGCTCATATCATTATCTATCTACACATCTACTGATAAGGAGTTCAACATCCTGTTTGATCTGAGGTCAGTATATTCAGGAACTCTCTCCTCCTGTGATGATGGTGTACAGTGGGAACTGAGATGAGCGCAGTCACAGAAACTGCTTAAAAGCTCGTTACATTTGAATATATATTAGGCTACATATTGTTTAAATATTATCTGACATAATATTATACATTTCTGCCATGTATCTGGAGAAGGGATATTCACATCAGCTGATTGCATGTGTTTGTTCTACAGAAATCTGCATTCATTTGTAAATGGAATATATTAGGCCTGTTATATATAGTCCAAGGTTGTCAGGCACACTTCACCATTATCCTAGACCTTCAAAAGAGCATAATGATTTAAAAAAATGTCATATAAAAATCATGCATAATAAAAAAAATTGGAGCAGAATGTCAGTGATCCAGCTAAATCCCTTACTAGGCTACTCAATGTTAGCCTAGTAGCCTAGCTCGGGTTTTAGCTGTATCACTGACATTCTGCAACAACAAAAAAGTTTATTATGCTTGATTTTTATATTTAAAAAAATAATAAACATAGGTCTATGCGTTTAATATGACCAATGCTGTGTGTTTTTTGTTATTAGGCTACTGCATCAGTAGGCTATATCCTTTCATCCATTTAATCCCGCGGCGCCACACTCGCTTTTGAAGATAATTTACATTTTCTTTCTCCCGTTTCTTCTTGTCTTTTTCCTTTCTAACTCAAACATGAAAGTCTGCGGCGGTGTGCTGGGGGGAGAGAGGGACAGAGGAGCAGAGACACAGAGAGAAAAGGGGATTGATTTCCACCGTGAGCGCTGCAGCAGTTGTTCAAAGCTCCAGACGTCAGAAAGCGGCAGGACTCAGCATGTCGAGGCCGGCCTAGGCTGCCTGTCTGCGCCCTGGACTTCCCCCAGGGCCCGGGGACGGCGACAGCCAGGCGGCACCGTCAAAACAATTATGAGGAGAGGGACTGAGAGGAGAGCAAACCACACACTGGGACCAGGACCCGCAAAGCGAGATGAACTATGACCCATGCTCCCTTAATGTAACAATGACTTCGAAGATGGTAGGCTACAGGTCTAATGGACTCAGTAATAGACCTGGTGTCCTAAATGTTATTACTTTATAACCCACCACTTAACGACCATACACCCACTCACACACTGCGCTCTATTACTACATGGCCCAGGCTACTATGAAGTGCCATATGAAAAAACAACCAACCTCCGGTTTATCACATCTTTAAAGCAGAAAAGCATGCCTATTTAAAACTGGAGAACATTTCGATGTTGTCCATTTGCCAAACTTATCTGACAATTTTTTGCTACGTTTTTGACAAACAACGTAATGCATGCAGTTCTTTTCGAAAGATAAAATGACTGTTAAGTAGGCTACATGTGTCTGTAGCATAAATGCTCCAGGAATTTCCCCAAATCTTGCAGCAATCCCGTTTTACATTCCAGAGCGCCTTACCTGCGTGTAGAGCGGGGTTTTCGACGGGACAGGTCTTGCGGAGTGTAGCCTATCTCCACGATAGAGTGATGGTCGGAGCAATGCTGTGGTCTGTCTGCACGGACTGCTGTAGCCTAATGATTAGACTGTATTGGGGAGTCTGACAGGCATCACCGATATCTAAATCTCTGTAACAGATCCTCCGTTAATCTCTGTGTCTTCAGTCCGCCGTATGCATGCCCGGTGATCCAGAGTAGCTCCTCCTCACAGAGAAAAATATCCGTTTTCCCCGCCCCAGAAGATGAGGATAAACCTGATGCAGGTAAACGAACTGGAGCCTATGTGGCCCATTACTCCACAACGACATCTAGAGGTGAACCCCAAACAATAAGGCTCCTCTTAGGGTAGCCTATTGAATTCATGTAGGATAGCAGAAACTACAGTACAGTTAGGCTACTGATGTGGTGAGACAGAACAATTTAATTCATCTAACCATATTTATCTGAATCTATTCTTTCATCAGTGTGCCAGTAATCCAACTGAGAGAGAGAGATAAAGAAATAGCGAGATAGAGAGAGGGAGAGGAGGGAGAGGGGGAGGAGGGAGAGGGAGAGGAGGGGGAGGGAGAGGGAGAGGAGGGAGAGGGAGAGGGGGAGGAGGGAGAGGGAGAGGAGGGGAGGAGGGGGAGGGGAGGAGGGAGAGGAGGGAGAGGGAGAGGGAGAGGAGGGAGAGGGAGAGGGAGAGGAGGGAGAGGGAGAGGAGGGGGAGGAGGGGGAGGGGGAGGAGGGAGAGGAGGGAGAGGGAGAGGGAGAGGAGGGAGAGGGAGAGGGGGAGGAGGGAGAGGGAGAGGAGGGGGAGGAGGGGGAGGGGGAGGAGGGAGAGGAGGGAGAGGGAGAGGAGGGAGAGGGAGAGGAGGGGGAGGAGGGGGAGGGGAGGAGGGAGAGGAGGGAGAGGGAGAGGAGGGGAGGAGGGGAGGAGGGAGAGGGAGAGGAGGGAGAGGGAGAGGAGGGAGAGGGAGAGGAGGGGGAGGGAGAGGGAGAGGAGGGAGGGAGGGAGAGGAGGGAGGGAGAGGGGGGGAGAGGGGGGAGGGGAGGGAGAGGAGGGAGGGAGAGGGAGGGAGAGGAGGGAGAGGAGGGGGAGGGAGAGGGGGAGGGAGAGGGGGGAGGGAGAGGAGGGGGTTGTGTTTTTATCCGGTATCAGTGTTGTAGGTCCATCAATAAAAAGGAAGCATTGCGTGTCATACTTTGTGCTATAAAAGACATGAAGGATTCAGATTGTGGTTCATTTATCTAAGAATCAGATTTCAAATGTTCCTTAATGTGATGTTTACTTTTTTGTTTGTTTACCCATCATCAGCAGTTTGGGACGGACCGGACCGGACCGAACCGAACCCTGAACTTTACCTGAGGCACGAGAACTGACCAAAGAGACTCCACCACTGTCCATCCGTCTGTTTCTCTCCTATCAACTCTTTGTCCGGTCTCTCTCTTCCCCTTCCTCTCTGCTCCTCTGCAGGAAAGAGCAGATAAAAGAGGTGCTTAGCGCTTCTGAGGAGAGAAGGGTGTGTTTGAAGAACGAAATTCTCCCCCTCTCTCTCTCTCTCTCTCTCTCTCTCTCTCTCTCTCTCTCTCGCGCATTTCTCATCTCTCGCTCTCTCTCTCTCCCTCTCTCTCTCTGCTCTCATCCTCTCTCTCTCGTTCTCCTCTGTCTCTCGTTCTCTCTCTCTCCTCTCTCTCTCTCTCTCTCTCTCTCTCTCTCTCTCTCTCTCTCTCTCTCTCTCTCTCTCTCTCTCTCTCTCCTCTCTCTCTCTCTCTCTCTCTCTCTCTCTCTCTCTCTCTCTCTCTCTCTCTCTCTCTCTCTCTCTCTCTCTCTCTCTCTCTCTCTCTCTCTCTCTCTCTCTCTCTCTCTCTCTCTCTCTCTCTCTCTCTCTCTCTCTCTCTCTCTCTCTCGTTCTCTCTGGCAGCCTTGAGCCCGGTGGCCTTCTCATCCTCTAAAATCTCTGATCCTTCCTTCCTTCCTTCCTTCCTTCCTTCCTTCCTTCCTTCCTTCCTTCCTTCCTTCCTGACTGACTGACTGACTGACTGACTGACTGACTGACTGACTGACTGACTGACTGACTGACAGACAGACAGACAGACAGGAAGACCAGCGGAGAGCAACAGAGCATCACCGGGATGAAAACACCTCATATTACTTTACCCCAGATCACTATTACCACAGGACCACAGCCAGAGCAAACAGAAACCCAGTCAGCTGTCTTCTAAAGCCAACAGCGATAAGGCCAATATTAGCTCATTTAATAATGGCAACAGAAATAGGAAGAGGTTATCTAGCTACTGAAGCCAAACAAATATCACAGACTTCATCTCTCTATTTAAAGTTGAAACTGTATATTAAGACATGTAAATCACAGGGATTGGGATGGGCTGAGGGAAGCTGAGGGTTGGGATGTGGAATTGGAGACAAGTGGGGGTGGAGCTGCTGTGTGGGAGATAGAATGATGGCCAAAGATAAAAGTCTAAATAAAACAGAATAAAAAGTACATTTGAATGACACTAAGTGACAGTGTTTTTACAACTAATGCCGGTTTGCCTGAGGCTGATGCCGTGCAGGTGTTTGTACACATGCATACACACACACACACACACACACACACACACACACACACACACACACTCTCTCATTCAAATAAACATATACAAGAACACACACATACATGTAATAGTGCCAGACATGCACACAAACATATACAGTTGGCATTGCTGTTATGATTTTAGATGTCGTTGTTGTCCTTTGTTTTAAATGTATTATTTTGTTTTATTATTTTTTTGCATTGTTGTTTGCTGTTTTCTTCTGTCTTTTCCTTTTTTCTCTTTAGTTCATTCTCTTGGTTGTTGGTGCATTGGGGGGTTCTTGGGGGTGGGGAATGGAATCTTCCTGGGGGGGACTGTGGGAGGGGTCTCGAATGGTTGAGGGACAGCTATTGGGGAACTGTGGGGGGATCTTGGAGGGTTCGGGTTCATGGTTTTTGGCCTGGTGGTAGATCGGTCAATGTGCCCTTGAGCAGGGCATTGACCCTGGATGCTCTTGTGTGTCGCTCTGAATGGGAATCTGTTGGATGACTGGTATGATGTAGTTGTTGAGCGGGTTCACTGCAAGTATATTGTATGTTTCGAATATTCAATACATTTTAACATTTAAAAAATCAAAAGTCACAGGGATTTCAGGCTCCTGACGCTATGCATGATGGGTAGGTCTACTCTGTAAAGGTGGGCATATTTTATCCTCTCCTCTAACTACTCATCCACAAACACAAACACACTCACACACACACACTCAGGCACTCTCACACACTCACACACATGTGTATGCTGTCCTCTAATCACTGTGCCTCTCAACAGGAGAGCAGATTCCATTACCATGTTGACTGCATTGTCAGCTAACCTAGTTTCCACAATGAAAGGACATTGGGTGAGGAGAGGAGGCTAGCCTATACCTATAGGTAACATACAATTAAACTCTATACATCAAGATACAATGATAATGTAACATTATTGATGTACAGTAAGCTTTAAATATAGCATTTGTATTGGATAAATGGATAAAAATGTAACTGTTTTCTGTACACGATTCCACACACGCACACACACACACACACACACACACACACACTGCCTGTGCATCAGGAGGTTTAGGCCCTGTGCTCGTCTCTGTGTGTGGTAGAGAACAGTGCCACCTCTCAGCCAGGCAGGATGTCAGATCTGGGGAACACAGCCTTCCCCCGGGGCAGGAGTTAAACGTGAGAAAAGAGCAGGTAGAGACAGGCAGAGACAGGTAGAGAGAGACGGTACTGTGCAGCTGACAGACCTTCTGCTCCCTCAGCCACGAGGCTCGAACAGCAACAGGAACTAAGGCTGCATCTGAAATCGTACTCTATTCCGTATAAGACTCTGGGCAACAGGAGAGCACCCTGGTGTCGTTTCAGATCAGATTTGCTCATAGTCAGAAACATGGTTTAGATGGCAACTAGGAATGTGTGTGTGTTCAGTCCAAAAGCAACCTCTTAGATCTTACAAGATAGGCTCAAGCAGTTAAAATATGTTTTGAGGTCAAAATCAACTGAAACCTCACAGATAAAAGGAGATTATATTGTAGCTTCATCCAAACGTCTGGGTTATCGATTAGTTCAACATTTCACCAGCAGGCGGCAGAAGAAACCCTCTGTTACCAACAACACTAGGCTACCTACCTACTGTCCACAAGATAAGACAAACAAACTATTATTTCTCTAGTTGTCCGCAGGGTGGCAGTGTCTTCACACATCTGTCTGCTCTTATTGATGTGTTTTTTTTATTGAGTATCTATCATCTTCCATTGGTTATTCAGTGGTAGAGTAACCTACCATCCTACTCTCCTAACGGAGTCCACCAAATATCTGATTCAGTTTGGTTATTGACTTTACACCATATTTATAACACTTAAAGATAAACCTGTGTTCCAACACTACTGTTTCTGGAGCGCATCCCAGAAGATGGTGACAGGATTCGGTGATAATCTGTGTTGCATTATTTCTGATTGTATCCATTCTCCACTCTGCAACCCATACAACTGTTACATTATCACACACACAACCACACGTACACTCTGCTCTCCCACACTGCCAGATAATCACTGGTTATCACCTCTCTCTGGCAGGCCTCACTGAGCACCTATAGCCCATCTGACACGTAGGTAGCCTAGCTGTAGGAATGAATAACTGGTAGGGGGCTAATTGTAAAGAATTAACGGTCAGTTTGATTCCCAATTCTCTCATCTCTTTCTGATGGTGTGTGTGTGTGTGTGAGAGAGAGAGAGAGAGAGAGAGAGATGAGAGAGAGATGAGAGCGTGACCTCACTGCAATCTGCACAGCTGCGCGAGGGAGAGCAAGCAGAGAGAGCGAGAAGAGAGAGGGGGGTTGCCTGGTAGCCTTAACCGGCTCAGTTCGGGGAAATAGCACAACAGATTGCGCTTTTAAACAGCCTACGCCGATATGTATTCTTCCGTTTCTGGTGCATTAAACGCGAAATCAGAAACCAACACCCACTCGGTTAACGTCAATAATAATCGGTAAGGAATATTCACAGTGTGAGATGGACGAGTCGTCTCTGTTGGATTTGCTGGAGTGTTCAGTGTGTTTGGAAAGGCTGGACACTACAGCTAAAGTCCTGCCTTGCCAACACACCTTCTGTCGCCGCTGCTTGGAGAACATAGTCAGCTCCAGAAACGAACTGAGATGTCCCGAATGTCGCATCCTAGTCGGCTGTGAGGTTGACGACCTCCCCGCGAATATCTTGCTGGTCCGCCTGCTGGACGGGATCAAACAGCGGCCACGGAATGCAGGCAGTACCAGGCAGTCCCAGGTGGGGGGCGGAGAGTCATTGGGTTGTGCAGCCGGGATCAGCGCCTCTCCCCCAGGCAGTGGGATCAGGGACCTGCCGGTGGCCACAAGGAGCTCCCCGGTTAAGGTACTTAGCTCTGCTACTTGGTATTTGGTCTGGTTGGCTGCCAACTTGCTGTACAGAATGTTCCTTGGCTAGAATTCTGAAGAACCGAGTTGCTGTATACATGTGTGGGGGGTGGTGGTGTTGCATAGCTGGACAACTGAGAATCTGTTTTGGAAATCTAATTTGACACACTAATGTGTTGAAAGACTTCCTATGTGTGATCTACCCCCAACTCCTGCAGCTAAAGACACAATTAGACCGAATTGAGCTATGGAGAGAGAGGGGGAAAGAGAGGGGAGCGGGTATAGAGAGAGAGAAAGTAAGAGATACAGTCAGTCTCCTGTGCTATTCATGTTATTGCTAGACAGCCAAGCGAGGTATAGCTGCAAGATATGGTTTAGTTACCTCAGTGGCATGGCTGTGCTGTGTACAGGTAGTCTAGAGATGCAGCCGACGGCTGCATAGGTTTCATAACAGAGGCTGAACAATAACAGCCAGCACAATGGGCCTTTAAATATAACATACTCTAGGTTTATTAATCTAGGTTTATTGATCTAGGTTTATTAAGAGTATCCTAAGGTTGTTGGATGTTAGGGCCTATACTGTATGGATATTTTATAGGCAGATAACATATGTGTTAATGCTTTCAGCTCCATGTCATAGCATGTCAAGTCTTTGGCCAATAGGTGCTTTTTATTCTCACACTTTTCAATCCTCTGAAGGGGAGCAGGGTGACTATTGAACATAAGCCCAGGACTGAGAGAATGTGTGGTGGGCTGCAGCCAGCAGACCTGCCAGATAGAACAACTAGCAGAAGCAGTAGAATCTAAACACTCATCATGAATTGAGTACTGGAACGCTTACTCTCCCTCACTCTTTGTCTCTCAATGTATTTCTCTCTCTCCGACCAGTCATTGTTTGTTTTAGCTTCGTTGTGAGAGCAGGACACTCTGGAGACTCGGAGTAGAAAACACTCACAATCTCCCCATCTCTCCCACCGTATTGATGAGAAGTTAGGCTCTTTTTACTGAATCGGATCTTTCAACTAATTTCGTTCATTTGAGTCAGTAATGCCAAGAGCACGCAGGACCTACTGTCGGCGAACAATGAACTGACAACTCGAAATAGTAGTAATTATACAAGCCTCTCGTTCACATGTCGTTCCCCATAAAGGGCTTATTGGAGCTGTCATTTAGACTGAGACTTGTAAAAGCGTGCTTTAAACGATGTGAATTTGTTTATTGCTAGGCATACAAATAAGATGATTTCTTGGTACAATTGAAAACGAGGTCTAGTTGTGGCCGCAACCGGACTAGATTGTGAACGACTCTTGGAGGAATGCATTGCTTGGGGTGATTAGCACAATATCTTTCGCGAAGTGGTGCACCCCAGACGATTCGCTCTCGAGTTCGAGTGTTGAGAAGAGCCTGTGTATGTTTTGGCTCTACAAGGCTGTGTCCATCAAAACATTCAATAATCAATTCATTGCATTCATTCTTGCACCATGCAATCAATTATCAGTTCTACACATATTTTTGTATTCTATATACTGCCTGCATCGTGATCTACTTTGTCTGTGCGCATAATAATATGACAGAGGGTTGTTGATCGGAGCACGTCTCTGGAGTCACCAGAGGAGCGCGTTTTAATCCTGCTGTACAATTCACTGCGGCCAGCAGGTCAATCAAAAATAACGAATCGTTTGCGAACATCACATCTATTCACTACCCAAACTCCACAGGACGTAGATATGGTGTGTACGTGCGTATGTACCATGAGTATACAACACATAAAGGACACCTGCTCTTTCCATGATATAAACCGTATTCGTACGGGATACGTTTTATTGGGGGAGCTCAGGTAATATGATTTTGTGCACAAGCATAAATCACCACATCCGTAATTTTAGTCCTGTCCATATCTGCCATGTCAGTAATTTTTACTTGGCAGGAAGGATTTATTCCAGCCCTAAAAACCTACTGTTTTTTGTCAATCTCCCAACTCCTCTAACAATACTTATCCTGTGCGAGTCGTCATCCCAGTATTTTAAGGGATATTACAGAGTTTAACAGGTGCTGCACCCAGTTTGGGTAAGAATATGGGAACAAATTGATTGTTAAAACAAAGTGTTGCACGTAGCCTACATATGAATCTGTTTTGTCACATATTAACTTTCCTAGTACCATGTTTGTCTTTGAAAATATGAAGTGGACGATATTGTCCCAGTGAACTGATAAATGACCAAATAGGTCAGTTAATTAAAGGTCTGCATAGGTTACAGTTCATGCTTGTTATTTGTTATTATTTGGACTTTCTCTGAACTGAAGACCATTAGGCCAGTATTAGGCTATCCCTATACGTTTGAAATATCTTCACGCCTAGAGGAGCCTCCAGGCTGCCGTCATACCGGTCAAATAATTACAGGGGCATCTTGGTAAAACTAATCCCTTCCGAATCATCGACTGTAAAACGGACATGCTGGGGTAATAATTACATAATGGACATGCTATAGTAATACCAGTCCAGTGGAATAGAGCTATAGACTGACCAGGTGAATTCAGGTGAAAGCTATGATCCTTTATTGATGTCACTTTTTGAATCCACTTCAGTTATTGTAGAGGAGGAGACTGGTTAAATAATGATTTTTTAGCCTTGGGACAATTGAGACATGGATTGTGTATGTGTGCCATTCAGAGGGTGAATGGGCAAGACAAAATATGTAAGTACCTTTGAACGGGGTATGGTAGTAAGTGCAGGTGCACCGGTTTGTGTCAAGAACTGCAAAGCTGCTGGGTTTTTCACGCTCAACAGTTTCTCGAGTGTATCAAGAATGGTCCACCACCCAAATGACATCCAGCCAACTTGACACAACTGTGGGAAGCATTGGAGTCAACATGGACCAGCATCCTTGTGGAATGCTTTTGACGCCTTGTAGAGTCTATGCCCGATGAATTGAAGCTGTTCTGAGGGCAAAAATGGGGGTGGGGGGGTGTTCCTAATTTTTGGTATACTCAGTGCATGTTTGTATGTATGTTTTTGAGGTCAGCCTTTTCCCCGCTGAGTTTCAGAGGTGCTTAATGGTGACATCACCACCCACAGACCAAGGCTTTGAAGTGTGTTCACCTGTATTTACAGGTAGTCCTGAGCCTTGATCTCTGCTACCATTAGTAACACACCCTGGTGATGACAGGGCAGCGCAGACCACCACCTTACATTACAACTACACTAATAGCAGCAGAGGGGGTTGGAGTGTGTGTTTTGTATCTGAGTTCAGGCAGACAGACTGACATTAAAGTTTCATAGAAGCTTTTGCTTCTGACAAGAGAGGAGAACACAGCTGCTGCTACTGACACCATCACACACACCCAAACACACACACACACACACACACACACACACACACACACACACACACACACACACACACACACACACACACACACACACACACCCAAACACACACACACACACACACCCACACACACACCCACACCCACACACACACAACCACACCCACACACACACACACATACACACACACACACACACACACACACACACCCACACACACACACACACCCACACACACACACACACACACACACACACACACACACCCACACCCACACCCACACACACACACACACACACACACACACACACACACACACACACACACACACACACACACACACACACACACACACACACACACACACACACACACGTATCTATTACTATACTTGTGAGGAGTTTTTTGGGGATCAACAATTGATTCACATTCAACATCCTATTTTCCTTAACCCCTAACCCTAACCTTAACCCCTAACCCTAATTCTAACCCGTAACCTAATCCCTATGCCTAAAATAGCCTTTTTATAAGTGTGGACCGGCAAAATATCCTCACTTTTTTACATTTTAGTTGATTTACTATTCTTGTTAGGACTTGGTACTCATAAGTATAGTAAAACATGTCCACACACACACACACATGCGTACGCACACACACACACACACACACACACACACACACACACACACACACACATTCTCTTTTTCTCTCTTTCTTTCTTTACAGATATCCCCATGTGTTGGTAATGTGCTGCAATCCTTTAGCTCTGTGAGGAATGCTTTCGAGAGTCATTTTCATGTGTGTGTGTGACAGAGAGGGAGGGAGAAAGATAGCAAGAGAGATGGGTTAGTTTAAGATGTCCCCTACAGACTAGACAGCCAGTCATAGCTGTGATGTATTCCTCTGAACACTTACACCCTCATCATTTATTAATTAAGGAGCAAGAATATCATTTAATGTGTGTGTGTGTGTGTGTGTGTGTGTGTGTGTGTGTGTGGCTCCTGCTGCTCCAGTTCGAAGCAGGGGATAAAGGGCAGAGAGGATTCAGAGGGGACCTTTCGTCTTTGCTGACACACACAAACACACCCACTTATATATACAGTACACACACAGCCCAGCCCACAGGGAGAGTCTCTGATATGGAGAGCACATTGAAGGCAGCCAGACACATGCAGTATTAATGCAGTATTAATGTGGTATTAATGAAGTTTTAGTAAAGGTGATGTGTAATGTGTATGTAATGAGTGCCAGGTTGTTGATTTTGGTGATGACTGATCTGCATGGTAATGAACTGCCTTACTGGACAGTTACTGCCTCTCAACCTTTTTTTATTCACCATGACAGGAAAATTAACATATTACAAGGTAACTATTTACAAATGATTTACAAGTATGGCGAGCTGCTGACTTACTTTTGTGATTGTGAAAAAATGAAAGCAGTGCTGTCACAAGGTTGCTGTCACTCAGGTTACCATGACAACGATCACAACAACAGGGTCAAAGTTGAATGTCTCTTGCTCTTTCCCGCCAAAAGCAATGGCGATATAAAAGGCGAATCCTGACAAGAATGTGGTAAACAATAATTTTTTCAGGCAACATACCGCATATCCTATGTATTTGGTATTTTAGTTTTTTATTAGTATCCCCATTAACAGTTGCGAAAGCAGCAGCTACTCTTCCTGGGGTCCACATGAAATATGACATAATACAGAACATTAATAGACAAGACCAGCTCAAGGACAGAACTACATACATTTAAAACATCACACACAGCCTAAATATCAGTGCATACACACAAAATATCTAGGTCAAATAGGAGAAAGGTGTTGTGAGGTGTTGTGCCGTGAGGTGTTGCTTTATTATCATTTTTTTAAACCAGGTTTGCTGTTCTCTTGAGCAATCTGAGATGGAAAGTAGTTCCATGCAATCAAAGCCTGTATATAATACTGTACGTTTTCTTAAATTTGTTCTGGATTTGGGGACTGTGAAAAGACCCCTGGTAGCATGTCTGGTGGGGTAAGTGTGTGTGTGTCAGAGCTATGTGTAAGTTGACAACGCAAACAATTTGCCATTTTTGACACATTCATGTTTCTTATAAAACAGGAAGTGATGCAGTCTGTCTCTCCTCTACTTTTAGCCAAGAGACAGTCATGAATAGTATTGATATTAGCCTTCTGATTACAGTGAAGAGCAAGATGTGCCGCTCTGTTCTGGGCCAGCTGCAGTTTTTCTAGGTCCTTCTTTGCAGCACCTGACCATATGACTGTGCAATAATCAAGATAAGATAAGACTAGAGCCTGCAGGACTTGCTTTTTGGAGTGTTGTGTCAAAAAGCAGATCATCTCTTTATCATGGACAAACCTCTCCCCATCTTTACAACCATTGAATCAATATGTTTTGACCATGACAGTTTGCAATCCAAGGTAACACCAAGTAATTTAGTCTCCTCAACTTGCTTTTTCATTATCAGATTCAGCTGAGGTCTAGAGCGTAGGGAATGATTTGTACCAAATACAATGCTCTTAGTTTTAGAGATGTTCAGGACTAGCCTGAGATTTCTGGCCACCCATTCTAAAACTGACTGCAACTCTTTGTTTAGGGTTGCACTAATTTCACTAGCTGTGGTTTCTGACTTGTATAGGGTGTAATCATCAGCATACATAGACACACATGCTTTGTTTAATGCCAGTGGCAGGTTATTTAAAAAAAGAGAGTCAAGAGAGCTTCCCTGCAGTACACCATACTTGTTTTATATTAGAGAAGCTTCCATTAAAGAAAACCCTCTGTGTTCTATTAGATAGATAGCTCCAAAGTTTTAAAAGCCATAACACATTCGTTTTTTCGTCAGCAGATCATGGTTAGGGCTGTTGTGGTGACCGTATTACCGCCACACCGGCGGTCACGAGTCATGAAGGCAGTCAAATTCCACGTGACCGTTTAGTCACGGTAATTAGGCTTCTCCAAGCTCTGATGCTGCTGATGGTCATTAGTAGCCTACCAAACTTGATAACTGCCTGGTACTCAGCACTCTATTGTTCCTCTAATCACTCTGGCATCAATGCAAATGTTTTCAAAAATCTAATCAAACACTTCATGACAGCCCATGAGCTCATGTTGCTCAACATTTCAATAGGCTATGCAATTGCATGAGAAAACAGAGTTTTGATGGCCTCTATTAAAAAGAGGAGGATCCCATCAGCTTTCTATAGGCTAGGACTACTATATTTATTTCTCAACTTTCCTAATATTAAGCACATTGTTTATATTTACAACAGGAGTATAGCCAACCTGGCTGCTATGAAAATAAACCACGGGGGAAAAGCGTCCTCCATTCACTATTTAAGTACATAGATATCATGTATTTTATCCCGCACAATTTGTCAAAGCCAGATCAGGACCTAACATAAGGACAACTCAGAGTATGCTATTCTGTTCTCCTGAAATAGACTACATTTTCTTCATATCATGCTTCTTTAGACCTGTCTAAAATAAATAATGGATTTATTGTGAAGGTGTAAGCTATATTACATGGATTTATTATACTTTTTAAAATGTAGATGCTCCAAAGGTCTGCATCAGTGGCTTGTAGGCTATGTGTGGAAGCCAGGAGATGCTAAATGTGTTTGTGTTAATTACGGTCAATTACCATGTGACCAACAGTTATTTGCTTGACAATCACTGTCTGATTACATTTCGTGACTGCCCCTGCCGTAATTATGGTTAATAATATCAAAGGCTACACTGAAATCTAACATAACAGCTCCCACAATCTTCTTATTATCCATTTATTACTACCAATCGTCAGTCATTTGTGTCAGTGCAGTATATATTGAGTGCCCTTCTCTATAAGCATGCTGAAAGTCTGTTGTTAATTTGTTTACAGAGAAATAGCACTGTATCTGGTCAAACACAGTTCTTTCCAAAATGTTGCTAGGAGTCGGCAGCAAGTTGATTGGCCGGCTGTTAGAACCTGTAAAGGGTACGTTACCATTCTTGGGTTGCAGAATGACTTTGGCTTCTCTCCAGGTCAGGGACAAACATTATTTTCCAAACACAGATAAAAAAAGATGTCAAATAGGAGTGTTAATATAGTCCGCTACCATCCTCAGTAGCTTTCCATCTACGTTGTCAATACCAGGCGGTTTCTCATTATTGATGGACAACAATCATTTTCCCACCTCAACCACACTAACTTTACAGAATTCAAAATTACAATGCTTTTCTTCCATTATTAGGTATTTTATGCATGAATATGACGTCTCACAGTTTGTTGTTGACGTTTCATGCCTAAGTTTGCCTACTTTGCCATTGAAATAGTCATTAAAGTAACTGGCAACATCAAAAGGTTTTGTGATAAATGAGCCATCTGATTCAATGAAAGAGGGAGTTGAATTAGTCTTTCTGCCTATAATTTAATTGAAAGTATTCCAAAGCTTTTCCGTCATACTTATGTCATTTATCTTGTTTTCATAATACAGTTTCTTCTTTTTGTTCAGTTAAGTCACATCATTTCTCACCTTACAGTAAGTTTGCTAGTCAGATGTGCAGCCAGACGTATTCACCACTCCTTTTGCCTCGTCCCTCTCAACCATACAGCTTTTCAACTCCTCATCGATCCACGGGGCCTTAACAGTTCTAACAGTCAGTTTCTTAACAGGCGCTTGCTTATCAATAACTGGAAGAAACAATTTCATAAATGGACCAAGTGCAGTGTCTGGATGCTCCTCATCATAGGAATCAGTACAAAAATGTTGTATGATCTCTTATACACTATTTTAAGCCCAGGCTTTGGAACTTTGTATTTTCTAGATATGGCCACTATATTATGGTCAATACATCCAGTGGGTACGGATACAGCTTCATTGCAACGTTCTGCAGCATTGGTAAAAATGATACACGTGGATGATTTAGTACCTGTGCTGTTTGTAAATACCCTGGTAGGTTGATTAATAACCTGAACCAGATTACAGGCACTGGTTACAGTGAGTAGCTTCCTCTTGAGCAGACAGCTATCTGTTAACATCACACACATTGTCAAGAATTGCACACATATTATCCAGATAATGAATGTTAGCACTTGAGGCAGGTGAACATGCAACCACAACACTTCAACAGCATTACACATGAGATCCCCTCCCAGCTATACAGGAATATGGCTCTGAACATATACAACAACGCCTCCTCCATAGGCATTACTGTCTCTTCTGTGGATGTTATATCCCTGTATTGTTACTGCTGTATCATCAAAGGAATTATCTTAGTGAGTCTCAGAGATGGCCAATATATGAATGTTATCTGATTTTACCAGCTTTATTTCTAAGGATACATATATTAATAGGGGCAATTTTAAGCCCTTTTTAAGCCCTTTCCTGGGTAGCTGATCAGAGATGGACATAATATGAAGGAAAGAAACACACAAAGCATGACAAGAACATTGTTCGGCTAATAGAGTCAGTCAATCAGGCACTTGTGAGTGTCAGTTGGTGTGTGTGTGTGTGTGTGTGTGTGTGTGTGTGTGATGTGGGGCTGAAGCTACCGACCCGGAAGCTAGGCTCTCACTCTTCCCAGTCTTTTGGGAGGGAGGGTGGACAATGAGCCTGTCGTAGCGGATGTACCCAATGTCCCCACGCTCTCTGACAGATTTCATGGCTGAGATCAGTTCTTTCCTCCTCAGGCACACAGCTTGCATGTGTAGGCCTCTCTAAGGAAGATGTTGGTTCCTCGCAAGTTCTTGGCTCTCTCCAGAACAGCCATTCTGTCCTTAAACCTCAGGAACTTGACCACTATAGGCCTGGGTCTGTCTCCTGGGCTGGTTACAGGTTTTTCAGACCCGTGGGCGCGCTCCACCTAAATCTTCATATGATCCATCTGCAGCTTTTCACTGATACTTTTTCTTACTTTCTTCTCAGACTCAGCCCAGTTCTCATGTGAAGACTCTTGTATGCAGTCCTCAACGATGTTATTCCTCCTTGATTGTCCCTCTAAATAGTCTTTTTTCCCATTGTTAATAATGAGAGGACTTACAGTTTGTAGTCATATTACTGCAGGTCTCTTTCAGGACATCCACCTCTCCTTGGGAGAACTGCAGACTATTCTTAAGGTCCTGGACCTCTCTGGTCAGATCATCCATTCTTTTGTTAGTCGAGTCCATCAGTATTTGGACAAAGCTCTTTAAGCTACAGTATTTTCCTGTTGTAACAACTGCTTGTAGAACACTTTTTGTTTATTTAAAAGATCCTTCACCTGTGATAAAGAAACACTGTCCTCTCCATGACTCCCACCTTTGGTTTTGGATGCCATGGTAGCAACGTAGGCTAACGCTGGTAGTCCCACGCAGTCCCAGACAGGGCAGGTCTCAGAAACAAACAGCAGGGATTTAGACAGCCACAAGCAGGACACAATCCGCGGTCCCAGCCACAAGGGCTAACCATGTCGTGGACTGTGTTCAAGCTGTCAAGGAAATCTTGCTAGCTTGATAGCTAGTTAGCAGCTAGGCTAGCTGTTACGCCAAGCAGCTCTTCAAACTTTTGGTTGTCAGGATCCTTTGACAGATATAGCGGTCCCAGCAACTGATACTAACCACGTCGCAGAATCCAAATTCAAAAGGTAGCTAGTAACCAACCTTTTTCAACAGAGCACTTTTTCCAGACTTTGAAAACTTTGAAAACAACAAACCGAACTCTCCCTCGTTCCGCGTTCAGCACACGTCACCTCTGGATGCACACCTCAAAGTAATCACTTTGTATGTGGATTAGGTAATAGTATACACAGTGTTCCCAATTTTATTGCTGCCTGGTCTGATATAATACACACTGTGCTGTCAGTGAGCTGATCAATATGGGATTGTTGTACTTGTAGTTGTGTGAAGAAAGAGTGTTGTAGTGGGAGAGAGCTGGAGAGAGAAAGAGAGAGAAGGAGATAAAGAGAGAAAGAAATGGGAGAGAGAGGGAGATTGAAAGAGAGAAGTAGTGTGTAGCTGGAGGTGGAGATCCAGATGTGTGTATAGGCCTAGATGAGGGTGTTGTGGGCTAAACACGTTTTGAGCTTGGCTGTATTTCCCATGGGGTTAAAGGTTAACTCCTACCCCCCCATGACACGCACACACACAAGGTTAAAAGGTTAACCCCCCGCCATTGTTAGTATGGAGATGAGGGTGAGAAGTCAGTCAGGTCTGGCGGCTGGCCTAGTGTAATTCATACACGGAGGAAAGGATAATAAGAAATGATCAGTCACCAACCTGACTGACCAGATCATCTCTCTGTGCAACTCAACAATGTATCAGCCCACTGAGCCAAAGCCTGATGTCTTATCACAGGATCTAACGTCAAATCCCAGACATGGTCACTCATCCTCCAGGTCGAAACTACTATAAACATTAGGTATTAATGTTCTCCTGTGAAACACTTCTCTGAAGAATTATATAATGGAAATGTGTTGCCTTTCTTTCTCTGTCTGTCTGTCTGTCTGTCTGTCTGTCTGTCTGTCTGTCTGTCTGTCTGTCTGTCTGTCTGTCTGTCTGTCTGTCTGTGTGTGTGTTCGCATGTGTGAAAGCAGTGTGTCACGTCCTGTTGCGACCAGGGTCTGCTTTCTCTTTGTTTAGTCTACTGGAGGAGAGTGAAAGAGACAGAGAGACATAGTCAACAGGAGATAGCAGGATGGAGAGAAGGAGAGAGAGGAAGAGAGAGAGAGGAGTGAGCTGTAGGTCTTGTCAAACAAAGAGACATTGCTGGAGGAAATGTGGACATGATGTCATTGATCAGTCTGATTAGCTCAATTTAGCCGCTACACACACACACACACACACACACACACACCTCAGCTCCGATCTCTGTATTGACCAGCTTGCAGCAGAGCAGTTCCACAGTCCTGACAGATCATTTAAAACCCATTCTCTGTATGCTGTCTGCCAGTGCCTGGAATTGGCTATCTCCTCTGTGATGCAGTGTGTGTGTAATTGGCTATATCTCTGTGGGTGTAAAGGGAAATGGAGAGTCCATCATCTTTAGAGCCTCTCTCTC